>NW_009954222.1:6710176-6715573 GCF_000747805.2 Chaetura pelagica
ACTCTTTCACTTAAGAAACAGATGTTACTTACTCCAACAGGAAGGGAAAGGTGCTAGCAGGCTCTCCGAGAGCAGCTGGGTACATGGAGTTTATTATATTCCTGCAACAGTCTATTCTTCTCAAGACTGACTTATTGCTTTCCACTTCTTCATATACAAAACTTCCTGTAATCAAAGGAAATATAACCCTGCCATAAAATGTCCGCTTAAAGGATCAGATCACTCTACTTCAAGATTATTTTTAATCTTCAAGTCTTTCTCTTCTAAGGTATGATCCATCTCAAAATTTGGGGTCATTCAAAAGACTTTTCAATGACAATTTTGGCATTTACTTGAATTAGGAGCAGTAAATGACCATGTATTCTATTGTAGATCATTTGGATTCTTATAATGTTTGCAGACTCAAAGTCTTTCTCATTGATACCCATTCAAGACCATGCTTGAAATTACTTAACTTAAATGTATGTTAGCATACTACTATAAAGCAACCTTCTCTCAGGTGATTTCCCTAGGTGGCCAGCAATCAAGTATTAAAGCTGAAAGTCACTCCTGACATTCAAAGTGTTCAGGGATGAGGAGCAAGCCTGGATTTTCATACCCTGTTACATGTGAATAGCAAAAGCATCTTCATATGTTGCGAAGACTGAATAAGTTAACTAAGATTTCAGTTTTATCTTGGTGCAAGTAGAGAGAACTAAAAAATATCTAAGGACTTTGGTAAAGCTTTCTTGCTTAAATCTGATAATGCCATCAATTTGATTAAATGCCTTTGTTATGCTGAGCCAGTCTTCTTTTCTACTGCCAGTGAAAGGCTGACAGTTTTCCTGGATAGTGGCAAGCCCTATGTTGCATTTGCTGCTTTGCCAGTAACAGAGGCAAAACTAAAACTAACCCAAAGTTGCTGACATGGGCTCCCCAAACCGGTATTTGTAGAGAGTCTGGGGGTGAAAGCCTAATGTACTAACCTCCAGCTGTGACCTGATTAAAGCATTGCTCATTTTAAAGGTAAATTGAGCTTCTAAGAACAGTAGAGAATTTTATGAGTAATAGGAGAATCTAAAAATAAGTCATTAAAATAAAAACATGTACAGAATTTCTTTTTTGTTCTATGGTATATTGTCAGACTAGGAGCTCTCAAATCTTACCTCTTCAGAAGAATAAAGAAACCAAAAGAAAAAAATAAACATTTGTGAGTAGACGTTTTCTCCTTAGCACTAAAACAGTGGTAGGAGTTCAGTTTAAGATCAGGAACTTAAAATATTAAGGGTATCACATTGCAGTGGCATTACAAGATGAGAAACAACTTCTCCGGTAATTTTCGTATTAATCGTGTATAGTTTGTTCCTCTGATTCCTCTGCAGGCTGAATAGGTAGTAAAAAAAGTGGAAGCAGACTGACACTCAGAAAGCAGATAAACATTCATGAGGGGTAGAATCAGAAGTTTAGGTGCATACCAAACCTGAGGTGGTTTTGCTCTTTGCCTATTTTTGTTTCACAAATGCAGTAAAGACAAGGCTCTGTTTCTCAATGCATACTGTTTTATATAGTTTGGCATGAGAAAATTAATGTCTATGCAGCACTGTTTTTTTTAGTCATCTCGAAGTCGGGGGGGGATTCAGTTTCTATTTCAGACACATTGAGATATCTAAATTTAGGAACAGGCAGTGTTTATTTTTCAGCTAGGCACCTATTACATAGGATCTATGCTGATCTTTAGAAAACCCTATCAAGTCCTAGGTGTGCAATTTTTACATAGGAAGGCAATGATTAACAGGCTTATTTGTTGATGTCAAGTGCCCTTTGTGTCTGCCCCCGAGCTTCCACTCCAGGAAGTGTTAATTTCCCATCAGTACTGTGTCATCTCATAAACTCATGTAGGTTGCTTAGGTACCTAAGGTATCTACACTGGCACTAATGGCTAATGTGGGGTCAAATGAATCAGGCTGCTTGAATTAAGTGAGTTGAATCCTGCCCAAAGCATGCTGAGCAGTTTATAAACCAAGAAACTCCATCTAAGTCAGATCTTCTTTGAGTGAGAGGGATGAGGTTTGAGGCTGGATCAGATGTCTTCCAGAGGTAATTTCTAATCTCAGTTATTCAATGATACTGGACTGTATGAAGTCCAGTGATCAGCAGGGATATCCATAGGTTTATTTGCAAACTACAGAAAGTAGAATTTTGCTGTGTCTTACCTCTACCTACATTTCTCCTGTAAAGTGAAAATATACTGATTGATTTCTTAGTTCTATGTCAGTTGAAAATTTTGATTATTGTGAGCCATTTTTTTCCAACATATTTCAAGAACACAAACAAACCAAAAGCAAACCCGAAAGCATAAGAAAAAAAAAGTATTCATAAGGGGAACAACCCTTCATCTATCCAGGTGAAAAAATTAAAACTTGTTAAGTTACTGGCCATGTTTCACTTTATGTGAAACCTTTGTCAAATACAGAGGAAGTTGATACACTTAACCGTATGTGTATATTGTGTTTCCAAATTTGAGATTTCAATAGGGGATATTTATGTGTTTAACCTGTCTGCCTTCCAGTTACATGGCTAGTATTGTTCTAGAGCTTTAATGCAAATTCAAATATATATATAAAAGTGGGAGGAAGTACTGAGCTATAGGAATTAGAGAACTTTTTAAAGAAGATTAAATTTGGTACTGTTCAAGGTATCACCTACCATGCACCACATGGATCAAGACCTACATGCAATTGCTGCATGAGGGAGTTCCCAGAATGCTTTATATTGTTGTCAGAAGTCAAATATTCTTGGAAGAATGGCAAGTGGGAAGAAAAAGAAAAGCATTGGAAAAGTAAAGCATAATTTAATAATTTCCACTCAGTATAAGAACAGATGTGAAGCACATGGCTTAGAGGACTAGGAGTTTGCCAGTGAAAAAAAAAATAAAAATGGCAAGAGAAAAGAAGAATGAAAACATAGCTAACTGTAAAAATATGAATAAATGATTATGAGTGTGTTGGGGATTGTGTTGGACTGGAGAACTGATCTGAGATTCTTGTCAATGTCTAGGCTAGACCTAGCTAGAGGAGGGCATAGTTTGAAAAAAACAGGATGTTTGTATGGGACAAAAAAATCTCAAAAAAATCAATTGAATAGGCACTTTCTTTTGTGTTAAAAAAAGCACAAACTAAAACAACTGTACTTTTACAGTGTGTCATTTACCCTCTGAATGCCTTAACATAATCTAGAGTTTGTCCATCAGGCTCTTTGATAATGATGACTTTTTTTTTTTTAATTTTATTTTTATTTTTTATTTTTTTAGAACAATAAAGTTTTAAACTTTTGCACAGCTCAAACAGTTTTTTAACATGTGAATGTCCTCATCTTAGCTGCCATTCTTCAGAGTACCCCTAGGGGAAGGTCTTCCAGGAACAACACTGCACAGCAAAATATTTTTTTCTGGTGTATACCTGTTGAGTAAAACCGATGCCAAATTGGACCCCAAGGTAGGTGAAATAATGATTGGCATTGTGATGTTTTTCCTGTAAATGTCATATTGCCTTCAATGATGTCATAAAAGAGACTTTGACAGGTAACACCAAATTGATGTATTAGCTAAGATATATTTAGAGGAACATCCTCATCCCCGGTGTAAATATGATCACAATAGTTTTGTGGTGGAATTATGTTGCCAAGTGCTTTTTTCTTCTTCAGCATAAAAACCCAACAATAACAATTACAATAATATAAAAATATAAATAAATATAAATAATCTTACCATCTCCCATGCTTATTTGTCATATTATAGTATTTTGGGGTTCATATGAAAGCCACATAGAACCTATACATTTACATGTAATTGTGAAATGTTGTATTTTCCATTCCTCAGTACTGACGCACTGCGTGAAAAGAACACATATTACACAGACGTTCAGTTCAGACTTATAATTCTCTTGTGTTAAAAAGATATTTTCCATGCTTGATTCTTTAGAATTCTTCCATACTTGTCAGCACTGTAGGAAGGAAAAGTTGGTTGAAGTCTACTGGGTCTAGTGGGAGGTGTCCCTGTCCATGCAGCAGTGCTGGAACTAGATGATTGTTAAGGCCTCTTCCAACCCAAACCATTCTATAATTCTATGACTCTAGAATTCTATAGCACATCTACTGGTTATTCATGCTGAGAAACTCTGAACTCCCTAAAATACACCAAATAAAGAAGAAACCAGGAGAAATCCCTCCTCTTCTTGTAATACTGATTTGAGTATGTGAAACTGGTTGCAGCTGCATGAAACTGTGTTTATGTGAATACATAATAGTAATGACTTCAGTATAGGAATAGTGAAGTCTTTTAAGCACTTAAGAGGTCATGACAGCATTAGAAAAGGAAATACAAAGAATAATATATGAATAATGAGGACAAACTGCTTCTAAGCATAGAAGGAGAGTAAAAATTAGGTCACTTTTCTTTATAGCAAGGGAAAAAAATAAATCTATTGTACCTGTTCTCTTGTTGCCCCAGAGTTCTACTGTTTTTGATAGGCAGAGTATTGAGCTTTGAAAGAAAAATAGTTTACGGTTTGCAGCAGACTTTTAGAGTAAATTTCCTCCTATAATTTCCTAAATGTCATTTTGAATACTTGCAGCAGAACCACGAAAAAGAACAAAAAACTCTTGCAATACTCTGTGATCAATGAACAATGTTCGGATGAAGTAAACCAGAGCAGAAAGATGCTGATACAGATGGATGTGCTTCCATAGAATAATGAATCACTTTGTCTAGGAATTATGTCAGAACCATGCTGGGGGTTAGAATTAACCCAAATGAAGATGTGGCCTATGTGAATTTTTTGCTTTCATACAATTTTATCTTGCTTAGTTCCAGCAAGGACTATATAATATATATGTAAGTTTACATACAGAGGAGCCTACAGGATTTAAAAGTAGGGCTGTTGGTTCTAAGAATTTACAGAGCTGAGTTACTGAACTAAACAACTTATAAAAGGAAAAGTCAGGCACATCATTAGTGAGAATAGGGACAGCCAGTCTGTTGAGATATGAGGGTTAAGCTAAATGTCAGAAAGCACTAAAGAAAAGTGCATTTGAAACTGATTTTCACCTACACTCAGATACTTATTTCCAAAATGCAGAACCCAAGATTCACAGCCTAAGTCCTCTGCTTTTTTGTGATGCCTGTGCAGTAGTTAAATGCTATAATTTGTCATCATAATTATTATAATGGGTATTCCAAGGGGAGTGTTATATATTAATGCAATGAAAATACAGTTAAGATTAATTTATTTTTCCTTTCAGGAAAAAAATTGCTTCCACAATTAATTTTAGACATTTCTGACACTCAGAGAGAAAATAATTTGAATGTTTATATCAAAGTTTGGTTCCTTTCTTTCTTTCTAAAACTTATTTTTTCCCTAC
>NW_009954222.1:6715591-6729712 GCF_000747805.2 Chaetura pelagica
ACAGTCTTTGTTTCTTTGTTTAAAATCCCATCTTCTGTGAACATTTTTAGTGACCTGAATAAGAAAATACACAGCAAATAGACAAGGAATTGACTTTTTAGACTATTTTACCAGAGAAGTAAGAAGAATTAAAGGCACCTAGTCAGCACTCATTGAAAGAAAGAAAAAAAAAATATCAGAATTTCTAGAAGTCTTTGTGATAAGAAACTGAAAAAGAAAGCAAATAAATCACAAACAATACAAATTTTATATGCCTCAAATTAAATACAGAATGGTTCACAGGCATTTTTAATTTTGTTTGCTCTTTAGTCTAGGAGTGAGATTTTATTTGAGTGGTTTTTAAATACCAGAACCAAAGCTATGATATTAAAATAACTGTCTAAGGTGTATTTCTGCAATTTAAAAACTTGCTGAACACTTTTTTTTTTTTTTTTTTTCCTTCTTCAGAGCTAAAACACTCTTAGTATTAACAATAATTCCAACTTAATACAAAGCCATAGAATTGTAGAATGTATGGGATTGGAAGGGATCTTTAAAAGCCGTCTAGTCCAGCCCCCCCTGAAGTGTGCAGGGACCTTTTTAACTAGATCAGACTGCTCAGAGCCTGTTCAAGACTGACCTTGAATGTCTCCAGGGATGGGGCCTCCACTGCCTCTCTAGGTAACTTATTCTTCACCACTCTCATAGTAAATAATTTCCTCCTAATATTCAATCTAAATCTAACCTTCTCTAGTTTAAGGCCATCACCCCTTGTCCTGTCACTTCATGGCCTTGTAACAGTGCATCCCCAGATTTCCTGTGTGCCCCCTTCATATACTGGAAGACCACTACAAATTCTCCCTTGAACCTTCTCCCCTGTGATCATTTCTGTGGCCCTTCTCTGGATTTATTCCAACAGGTCCAAACCCCTCTTGTGTTTAGGGCTCCAGAACTGGACACAGTACTCCAGGTGGGGTCTTACAAAAGCAGAGTAGAGGAGGAGAATCACCTCTCTTGACGTGGTTGCCATGCTTCTTTTGATGCACCCCAGGATGTGATTTGCCCTCTGAGCTGTGAGTGCATATTGTTTGCTCATGTCAGTAGGAGTGCTCAGATTAGCAGCACAAAATATTTAATAGTAGTTCAATGTAAGTACTTAAAAGTCCAGTGCAAAGTACGATTATGTTTCCAGTTGGTGGGTCAGGAACTCTCTCTTAATTCTAATTTGTCACTTATAAAAGTTCCAGTTTTATCTCATCCAAAAGGTGTGCCTGACATGCTGATACCAAAGATCTTATAAATGTTGCTAACTTTATAGTTACTTCCTAAACTAAGGTTTATGCTTTTATTTTGCCCATATTAATCAGCACAGCTCAGTTAGCCTTGATGAACCATGCCAAGCTTTTCCTTGATAGGGATCTGACTCTCTGTAGCAGGGTTATACCATAAAACTGCTGTACAGCTTTCACCCAGACTTGTAAAAGCTGGTAATAAAGCAAATTACATAGAAAAACAAAAGCTTTGTCATCCTGTGGAAATTATTATGAAGCAAAAATCACAAGACATGATTTAAAGTAAACTCAGAGCTAGAGGCCTCATATGGTTGGTTGACTCACAAGGATCAAAGGTAGGAAATAAGAAATCATTTCCATTAGAGGAGAACACTGTACTTTCCTGTAGCATGGGGTCAAATGAGGTCTTGATTTTTATCGAGACAGCAATGAAATAAGTGAAGTACTTGTTTTTTATGATAAAGAACATCAGTGTGGAGGATGAATTGAATCTGGAATTTATTTCATTGTCCTTTGCCAATAATACATCCATTAACTATAGGAAGCACATTTCTGTGCTGCTGAGATTAAAAACATTCTAACCAAAAGCAGCTGCCAATGAGTCGCAAATCACATCTTTCATAACTTTACTAATTCAGTTTGAAATCCTGGTGACTTATTTCTGAAGTATTTGTCATTAAAATAAATGTCCATTTTATTCAACAAAGCAGAAATATATTATGTTATTGCAAAACTGATGAGCATACCGGAACATTTGCTACTTCTCCAGATTGTAATAGGACACTGTGTCACCGCATTGGGTTCTCATGACCACATCAAATCCGTCTTCTGTGGTACGGCTCAACTTTCCTCAGCATGGTGAGTTGAATAAAATGTCTATTTTCTCTTCAAAGTATTTGATGGCTTGGGGTTATGGTTTTAGGAAGAGGGTTGGGACACAAAGAAATTGTCTATGAAAGAGAGAAGTTATGGAGTAAAAGATAGTTTCTCAGTGGCTATCCCAAATTTCGGGATGAGCTCCCACAGGAACAAAGGGCTACTGTACTGCTCACTACAGTCTATGAGTTGCTTTTTCTAATGTAAACTCATATTCTTCAGGGCATACTACAAAATAAAATAGAACAAAAGAAACTGTAATACTTTGGTGATTCTGGAAGAACAGGAACCCATTTAAAATACTTTAATAACTCCAGAAAGATGAGTGACTTTTGAACCGCACATAGAATTGGAGAAGGATAAGAAAATCTGGCTTATTTGGGAAGTATTTGTGTTCAGATTTCCAAATTATTTAAAATTGACCTACTCCGCAGCCATGAAACTTGATTGAATACCCTCTTAACTTGTAACTTCTCTGGCATCAACTAGACTATTTTTAAGAGAAGTCAGCAATTGCTTTTTTTGGTACTAAATTAAGCATTTCAGTTGTTTTTGTTAACTTTGCAGTTTAACAACAGAATCATATTTTAAAAAATAATAACAAAAAAAATCCAGACTTTTGTAGTTTTTAGCAGTTTTGAAAAAACCCAAACCAAAGAGTTTTGGTTTTGTTGGGGTTTTTTTGTTGTGTCTTTTTTTTGTTTTCTTTTTTTGTGGGGGTTAGGGGTTTTTTTGGTTACAAAAGAAAATAATTAGATTAGAACATTCTGAGCTGCACTTCAAGGAAAAAGGAAGGAAAATTAGACATAGTCTTTCAGAAAATAAAATTCTTAAGGAAACTAATAGTAAAAATTAAGAATCACTACAACATTACAATTTATACTATATTCTTTAAAACACACTTTATAAGGATTTTGGCACTAAATATTATTTTCTAATTCATTAGATAAGTGAAGAAAGTAATTGCAAATGTACCTTTAAATATTTCCCTCTAAGTATATGCTATGAAAGTATATGCTATATGAAAGTATAGTGAGTCATGCAGAGATCCTGCCACTGACTTTTGTTTCCTTTGTCAAATTTTCCCTGGAATCAAAAAAGAAGAAAAAAAAATATTTTAATATCCTTTATTTTCTATACATTTTAAAAGATTGCATAAAAATGATCAAGCAGTGCATGGAGTGGGGCCTTTTTATCTGAACTGGGAATTTTGAACTCCAATGTTTCTAGACTGTACACTGATTTTGTTTCCTTTGTCAAATTTTCCCTGGAATCAAAAAAGAAGAAAAAAAAATATTTTAATATCCTTTATTTTCTATACATTTTAAAAGATTGCATAAAAATGATCAAGCAGTGCATGGAGTGGGGCCTTTTTATCTGAACTGGGAATTTTGAACTCCAATGTTTCTAGACTGTAGAAAAAATCTTCTCCATGTTTACTGTACTATATGACAACCATATGAAGTCAGTGCATAGACAGCAAAATATTAATGTAAAATGGTCAGGTTTTGTTTGTGTAATGAATGAGATTGGATAGCAGCAGAAAGGAGAAGTGGAGCATGGGAACTTGGCATGAGAGAAAAGTAAGACATACTTTTTCAGAGGAAAGAGTAGATAATGACAGAAAGTTAGCAGGCTCTGCACATAAGAATTGTGAAAGAGATGGTTTACAGTTGAGAAAAGTGCCTTTGTGGAGGCAGTGCTGGACAGCATTGCATCTGTTTCCCAGAATTCCAGATAGTTGAGGTCGGAAGAGACCTGTACTGATCATCTAGTTCAATCTACCTGTCATCACAGGGACAGAGAGACAAGGTTGCCTAGTACCATGTTTCAGACAGGTGTCATGGATCTCCATGGATGGGGACACCATGACCTTTCTGGGCAATTTTTCCTTTCAAAACTTTGACTATCTTCTTCACCCTTCCTGTAGAAGACTCTGGGGATTCCTGGCTATCACTAGAGTTGCTCTTTGGGGCTTCTCGTTTTTCCAGCTGGCCAAAATTTTAACTGATCAATCTGGCTTTGCAACAAAATTAACAAGCTCTCTTAGGTACAAACAGGCAGACTATGGACTGGCCTATGGATAGAGTACACTATACTGTCCAGAGTCCCAGAATTATTATTTGCCTGGTACAGTTTTGACTACAGGCTGGTTTCTCTGGCTTAACACTGAATTCACACGATTGTCTGTCTCATGTCTTGGAATACTGCTTCTCACAGTCTGTATATACCTCCATAACTTCTCAGAAACCTCCTTGGATTTGGCATAGCAAGCATTGAAATCGAGTCAGTAAGCCTGTCTGAATTCAAGCTGGACAGGCAATTTTGTACAACTGGCACTCTTGAATTTTCTATATGCTTCCTGTGACTGCTCTTTTCTGCTTCTGTGCCCTGCTTAGATGCTTAATAGTTTTTGGAATATTTTCCCTTCTTTTCTCTTTAGACATGCAACTGTATATCTGGCTCATTCTCCTTCACCCTTTCCCCATTCTTGACTAGGAGAGGATAAAACAGGAGATCGTCCAAAAAAATACATCTGGTATATTTTTTAGTTTTGACTCAGCCATCTGACCAGAAGTTGAAGAAGGGAAGGATTGAAGCCATCTGGCAGTAGCAGTGTGAGGAAATACTGCTGTTTTATTTTTTAATGGCTGCCTCCCAACTTTTCAAACCACTGATTCTGCTGTTGACTTCATATAAGCTACTCTTGCAGCTGTACTAGATCTTTGGCTTCTCCTTATCTCCTACACTGTGGTAAAAGAAGTATGAAAATATTAATTATGAAATAATACTATAATTGTTTGTTATACTTATAACCTTACTAAATATGGGATTACTTTTTTTTTTTTTTTCCCAGAGAATTACAGAATTTTCTTGCCTATGCCTCTGAAACATTTTATTGGATATTGTCTCTTTCTTTGTTTTGGATATTTTTTATAATCAGAAACAACAGGCCTGAATAAGCCAAACATGGTACTAATTATTTAAAGAGGATTTAAAAATGTATAATTTAAAAGTTTCTTACTTCTGTCTACCAGGGACAGACAAAATTCATGACTAAATTTTACTTCTGCATTATCTTGACTGTGTTCATCTACTGAACATGACTTCAATAAACAGAAAAATTAGAATAAGCAATGATAGTCAACCACTATGTTGAAGAAAAACTGTTCAATGTTTCTATGAAATAAGGATCACCTTTGCCTTTAATAAAATTTGTAATATATTGGAATCAACAGAGTTCCACCGATTTCCTATTAGTCTAAACTTGTATCAGCTCCTGGAGTCTATTGTGTTCACTGAGGGTCAGCCAATGAAACATTCTGCCTAACCTACAAGTGTTCCTACTGAAATTAATTATGGATTTGATGAGTGTGGATAGGATTTCAGTGAATTACCACCAGAAAAAAAGTAAGGTGTCCAGAATAGAGGCAAAGTTCAGTTTCCTAAATGTAAGCATCTGGTATCATTTGAGAGGCAGAACTGATATTGTTTAGACATCCACATTTGGCCAACAAATATGACCTATGAGAGAGAGAGATCTGTACCTTTCCAGATGACAAGATAGTAACCCAACAGGATACCTGAGTGTCTAAAACACCACCAGATTCCTATTCCTGAAGTTGCCCAAATTACTTTCCCTCTCCCTATGAAGACAGTCTTTTCTTCGATGATTCATCCAAGACAAAGATGATTTTGTCTCCCTGCACTGACTATGGGGCAATCAGGAGGAGTACATTGGCCAAGATGTCCAAGTCTGAAACAACCAAAATTAATCAAGAACATTCTTACTTTAATCTACTCAGTATCATTTAATGGTAATGAGCATAAGTAAATGCTGCAAAGACAAAATTATACATTTTACACCTTCTTTTTTCCACTTAGAAACATGTTTTGAGTCAAAATATTATTAAAATCAATAATATCCCTGTATGAAAGTAAGAAAAAGTCAGCATGTTGTAGCATTAATGTTAGGAGAGAAACAGAAACATGGTTTAGATGAAAAAAAACCTGTGGGGTTTTATTTTGGTTTTGTTTGTTTGTTTACTTTTTCTTTTCTTTAATGTACTGTGAAAAAGCTATGTCACATCTCTTTCATCTTGTTGATGCAAATAATGACTGTACTGTCAATTTTATGGAGCAAATGATCTATTTTTTTATTTTTTTTTTCACAAAATATAGAGGTAGTCAGTCATTTAAAGCTTCATAATACATACCTAAGAAAAGTTCAGTGGAAACGGAAGTAACCTTTTATAAATTAAAGCACAGATAGGTCTTCCAGCTCATCTGATGAAACAGAAGAATGAGGGAAAAAAAAAAAAAGAAAAAAAAAAAGGGGAGGAAAGAAAAAAACACTGACAAAAAGAGACAGAAAAAGAGAGAGAGGCCTGGTCTTAATCTCCAGGCCTGTCATTTATTTCTTTCACACAAAAAGTATGGGACACAGGTGGCTGAATGTCAAAGATCATACTCTGTCTGCATGCTTCATAAGGCATGAGACAAATACATGAAACAGGTTGGGCGAACAGAAGAACGACAAAAAGTGGGTGCAGTTTCAGTGACCCAGGTCAAAGGTTGCATTGTTTTTGGTGTTTTACAAATGTTTGACAGATTAAATGTCCACCTCCCTTGGTTAACAAATAAGCCATGCAAGTAAGAGTATTCATAAGGCATGAAACTTCATTCAATGTCCTTATTGTAAAGGATGAGGGTCAATTAGCATGAGTAGCACATGTATACTGTCAGTACACACACACTCTTGGATTATCCTGGATTTTGGAAAACACATGTTTGTAATGGTAAAATAACACCCTGGTGAAGGACTAGAAGTAGGCAAGTAGGATATTTAGGTAATGTTATCAGAGAAGGTGATAATTGTATCATTTCCTGCATATCTTTGGCACGTGGATATCCTTCATGAGTAAAATTCTATTTAGTTCCATTTCTGCTTTGTATTGCAAAGGAAATTGGTACAAAAATTATAGAATACCAAAAGCCCATAAAGTTTCAATATATCATAGTTCACAGACCTATAGCAACATTTTTCAAATTAGTTCTTAGGCCTACATTGGATTCAGTTCCCAGTGGTCACAATTTTGACAGGTGAGGTGAAATATTGTGATTAATTGAAAGTACATATTTTGACACAGTGGCAGCATATTAAGTTCTTGGAAGGCCCATGATAACATTGTAAATGCACTTGAGAATTAATGAACTGTACACACAAAAGTTGGTCCAACTGTCGGTCCTTACATACTCCAGTACCATGGCAATGAATAATTCCTGAAGAGACTGTTTTATTCCTTCAAATAATGCCATAGGTGTTATTACAGTGACTCTGAGATTTTGGGTTTATCTGTCAGTCCTTTCTTTTTGCCTTGTGGAAATTACTCATGGTACTTTCTACTGTTGTCTAGCAGTGCATAAAAAGCTATTGCAAGTCTCCTCTCCAAGAATCCATGCTCATTTACATCTTCTAAAACACTGGCTCTTACATTAAAAATGTTTCTCAAGCCTAAAAGTAAGCTATTCTTCTGTTCTCTAACCCCTAAAGATTTCCTTAGGTAACTGGTGATGAGATGGGATTAGGACTGGACAGCATTTTATGCTAATAAAGGAAAAGTATGGCTTGAGACCAGGTCTCATAATGGCTGTAGAAGACTTTAATTCTCTTATTAAACATTTTATTGCAATCTTTCTAAGGAAACAAGGTTTATGCAGTCATACTCAATCTCTCTTTTATAATTTTCTTTTTGTTTTTCTCATTCTGTTCTTTCTTCCTCTCCTAAAATCAATCAGACAATAATCTGCAAAATGAAAAACTGTGACAGTTTTCAGTCAAATTTGACATAAGGAAGAGATCTCACAGAGACAGATGTGTAAGAAATATGCAGCTAAAGTGATGAAAAAAGATATTATAAGTGTTGATAACTGTGAGCTTTTGCTGATTGCAGCTGTCTCCCTGTTCCCAAACACCAAAGAAGCCACATACAAAAGCAGCTTTATGAGGAACATTTCAACAAAAGCTTGCAGTCAGCTATGAGAAGCAAATCCATAGGAAAACAGGTTCATGAGTTCTGATGCTCAAATAAATTATTATTTTACTTGAATGAATGAGAACTTTTAATATACAACAATGTAAATGAAATACGTTTTATTAAAAAAAAAATACTCCAGATATTATTTCAAGGTGATGTCACTTTTTGCCACTGTCACTGCCAACTTTTTCAAGAAAGATCTTCAGAAGAGGTAAAGGCCTGGAAAGCAGCAAGAATTGAAGTCTGATACAATTAGGGAACTGGTTACTGGGGAGAGAAGTATAAGAATGGCTATAGTAATAATATTTGTTTATTGATGTTAGCTTTGCTCTGTTTCCTACCTGTTGGTTGTAATACACATTATTTTTTTTAAATTTTATTTTTTTATTTTTTATTTTTTTCATTTTTTTCTGCAGATGACAGAGAAAATATATATTTATGAGGCTCAGGACCGTGGGTCAAGATCATCCTCCTGAATGACCATGTTTGTATGTGTGTGTATGAATAACTTTTATGTGCATGAACTCCATGAAATCAAAAAATAATTGAACAGACTAAGAAGAAACTGAAGGCTACCAATCTTCATGAAGTCTCCTCTTTAGGAGGAGACTTTACCCTTATTTGGAAAAAAAAAATAAATTCTGTTCCTTCACATGATTTTGTGTGTTTATGTACAGAAGAGGTGAGATTTCTCTACTGGGCAGAAGAACAGGTTGTATTACATCTGAATGAAAATCTTTTGATGCATTTAGCAGAAAGAGTTCAGAGCACCAATGTTTTCTCTTGCTGTCAGATGTATTTGCTGCTTCATTTCATGGATTGAAACAACTGACTTGCTGAGACTTTGGGTCTCAAGTCCAGGCATGAAGAAAAGTTTTCACAAGTCCTTCCTTTTCCTACATCTTTTCTATGATATGCATAGGCCAAATTCAGCTCCTCATAATGTAGTGGCCACACATCAGACCTACTTTCAGAGAGCTGCTCCACATTAAACTCAAACAAATCATCAATGTTCACATTTTCCACAGACTTTGAGAGGCTTGTTTTGCTTCTGAAATTTTTATGTGTGCATGACTTTGTGTGCTTGAATAAATATGCAAATAGCTATTTGTGCTTATCTGAAAGTAAGAATGTTATATTTTTTGTATTGAAGTTTGAATAATAGTGAAACAAAGTTATCCCACTGCGAACTGAGAATTGTGTGTTTCAGTCAACTGGTGACAAATGACAAATTTATCTCTCTCTTAAAGACACATATGAATATTTCTCAGTTTAAAAATATATATTTCAAATTTTTTAAAGTTAAATAAATTTTTAAAAAAGTAGAAGTGTGATGAGGATTTTGCACTTAGAACAGAGTAAGATTTCATCTAATTGCTAGGGACACTAGGAATTTTGTAGCAGTTTGGTGGAAGAAGGAAAAAGAAGCAAGGAATGGTAAGTAATACAAGCCATATTGGTTATTACTATAAATAATATGAAGATACTAGATATACCTAAGAAAATACAGAATGCGCAGCATTTGTCAGAGAATGTAGAAGGTGAGTAGGGAGAGGAACAAAGACTTTTATAAAAAAGTAGAAAAATAATATAAAGTAGAAAAAATTTAAAGCTTAGCTATTACTTTCTTAAAGGAGAGCGAGGAAATATAAATAGTGTCCTTACTAAATAACTGTCTACAATTCTTTACAGTGGAAAATAAAACAGCAGATGCACAAACTGACTAAAGTCAGTAGAGACCTCTGAAAGACATTTGGTCCAACCTCTGCTGCAAGAAGGGCCTACTTCCATTTGGTTGCCTCATCCAGTCAAGTTCTAAGTATTTTCAGTGACAGTCAATTCACAATTTCTTCAGACAGCCTGTTTGAAAATCCTTTCTGTGAATTAAAAAAATCCTCCCATATAATCAGGATTTCTCTTTTTACAGCATCTGTCCATTTTCTCTTCTTCTGCTGTTGTACATCTCTGAGAAGAATCTGGCTCCATCTTCTCTCCACACCCTTGTAAGGTAGTTGCAGAGAGTCATAAGGTCTCCCTTGACCTTGGTCTTCTCCACACTAAACAGGCCTAACCCTGTCTGTCCTTCTATGAGCTGAGCTGTAGCCTGATTAGCTAGGTGGTCTTCCGTAGGAATCTACTTGAGAGGGTCCCATGGAGGGCTATGAGGATGACTAAGGGACTGGAAAGCCTGCCTTACAAGGAAAGGCTAAGAGACCTGGGACTTTTCAGTCTAGAGAGGATAAGATTGAGGGGAGATATAAGTAATGTCTATAATACTTGAGGGCTGGGCATCAAGAAGGCAGGGACAAGCTCTTTTCACTTGTGCCAGGTGATAGGACGAGGGGCAATAGATACAAACTCAAGCACAGGAAGTTCCACCTCAACATGAGGAAGAGTTTCTTTACTGTGAGGTTTACAGAGCACTGGAACAGGCTCCCCAGAGAGGTTGTAGAGTCTTCTTCTCTTGAGACTTTCAAGACCTGTCTGGATGCTTTTTTGAGTGATCTGCCCTCATTTCTGCTCCTACTCTGGCAGAGTGGTTGGACTCAACGATTTTCAGAGGTCCCTTCCAAGCCCAATATTCAGTGATTCTGTGATTCTGCGATTCCCTGCTCCAGGACGTCCATGTCTATCCTGTACTGGGGATGCCAATACTGGACACACTACCCAAGATGCAGACTCATGTATGCAGAACACATTGAAGAAATCACTTTCTTCAACAGTTTTGCTGTGCTTTTGCTAGTACAGCCCTGTATTAACTCTCTCCACAACAGGGCACCCTGTTAGCTCATGCTCAACTTGTCCACTAGAATTCAAAGTAGTTTTATTACTAGCTGTACAGGTGTGCAGAGTTCTGCCTTCCCAGATTCAGATACCTACATTTGCTTTTATTAAAATTTATGTGGTTCCTGTCAGCACATTTCTGCTATCTCTTGAATACTCTCTCAACAGAAACCATGCACTCCAGTTTATCAGGTACCTCCCTGTAATTTGGTATCATCTGCAAACAGTTTCTTACAAAATCAGTGAAATTTATTTTAACAAAAATACCCAATCTGTTCTTTTTCTAATTAATATATATCTCTGTGTTGTTTTAGTTATTCAGGGCTGCAACTAGGAACTCAGAATTACTTTTCAGTTGTGGAAGTCAGTTTGTACTAACAGCGGAAGGAGCAATAGTGTCACTGATAAATAAATCCATTAAGATACTTATGCTATTAAAAGAAAATAAAAATCCAACCCAAAACTCAAGTAGTCAGAAGAAGAGGAAGTTCTCATAGGCTCAGGGACTCCAGTAACAGTGTACAGGAAGTGAAAAAAATAGATTCAGTTCATGCCTCTGCAGGAATGTTTTCAAACCCACATCTCTCACTTCTAAATGCTTGCCTTTAACTTTAAACTAACATAAAAGGGCTCTCTCAATGTCATATGTTGACACTGTTCCACTGCATATACCCAATTAAATATTTACTGGAAAGAGGTAATCCATGTGTTCCCATCTCCTGGGAGAGTGTCCTAGCTAGAAGGCTGGAGAGCTGCTCTTGTTCTCCATTTCAATGACCTTTTGAGCATTTTATCTAAAGTGGAAAAATGTCAACCAGAAAGGTTGAAATAAGAGTCCTAAGAATATCTTGTAGTCTAACTGTTCACAACTTTGTCCAATTCAGAATGGGCATTGAAACAACATAAATAACCTTTCAGGAAAATTGCCTAATTATCTGGAGCGTTTTAAAATGCCTCCCTCAATCTCTCTGCCTAGGGTAACCATCTATAAATTACTTAAATACAAGTTGAGATAACATATAATATAATGCTTCTCTTATCTGACAGTTGGGTTACTTTACAAGCTGAGAAACTGCTATTCAGATCTCCTTAGGTAAAGGAAGAACTTAACATCTGAGCAGGACATTTTATAGTGCACATTTTATCAAAGTTACGAAAAAATAGAGATATTACAGTTAATTTGAAATAAATTCCTTTTTAGAAAAATAAATTATCATGTGTAAACCATGTTTTTCCTGAAAAAACAGTTTTTGTCATGTATTTACTGTCAGAACATAAACTTGGCATATAAATGTTTTTCTATAGATCTAAGTGCCTCATACCTTATTACTTCACATCATGAAGTTAGGTTTACTAACTCACACAAGAAGCTAGAAATGTATTTCTTGACCAGAAATCATTTCAGTTTCAGTCTTAAAACGGCAACTTAGAACTTCTGGATTGATAGCCTTACAAATTGAATGATTATTGAGATTCTGAAAGGAAACACACCTCAAAAAAAAACTTTGCGGTTTTTGGGCACTCTATCATTTTTGAAAAAGGCCTTGGAGTTTTCCATGTCTCTACCGTTATTAACTACTGGATTGGTGGTTTTGTCTGCAAGCCAGACTATAAATCATTATCAGTGTTAGGCATGATATTCACTATTAATGTCTTGTTTTCCCTACTGAAATGTCTTTTTGTGCTTATTTTCTCTTGATCCTTGGCATTCTGCTGACCATTAATCAAAAGAACAAGTTGAACATTCCTCTCTGTCTTGCCTCAGTGAACCCTGATTTTCTTGACCAGTTACCACTCTCTGGAACGTACATTTACTGTCGGCATCTTTAAGGCCCCATAGTCTCCTCTCCCAGCTATGCTCTCTTGCTGGCACCAGGTTGCAAAGCAATATTTCCCATACACCAAATGAAGAGCATGTCATAGGTTGTTTGACATGGTCTGGAAGCCCACAGAAAACCACTGATGCACAACCCACCTTTATTCCCCAGGTCTTTGGGAGCCTAGAGGGATAAGAAGCCTTTCTGCTAGGCTGAACACACAACCTCACATACACAAAGCAAATATTCCTGCCTGTACTGTTTAATAGGTTTCATATTCATGTAGAAAAGGATTGCAGACTGAACTTTATCTAAAGATGGATCTTGAGAGAAGTTTTCATGAAATGTGCAAGTAAGCTTGATTTCACGGACCAGCTGTTTTCTTTCTTTACAAAAATGCAGTGTTTACTGGAGTGAGGAACAGTCTGCATTCATTATTCAGAAGCAAGGAAGTTTTGACTTTTTCTTGAGCTTCTGCAAGACCCTTCAAAGGGAAGGAAAAGGAAAACAGTTCAACACAAGTTCAGTTAGATGATTGAATAATTCGTAGTGATATTTCCCAGAAGGCTGCTAATTCAAAGACTTTCTTTTATAAAATGGATCTGTCAATATGCCACTTTTCCTTATTAGACTGCTTGATTTTCATGGACTGTCCTGGTTTGAGCCAGGATGAAGCCAATTTTTCTTTTTACTGATTTTTTTTTCCTTCAGTAAGCTTTCTTGTAACTAGCAACAGTGTGTTCTGCTAGGCTGATAAGACAGTGGAATGTTTTTCTAACTACTGAGGCTTCAAGGCTGCACCTGCACTCTGCCGGCTCAGACACTATGGGGAGATCTGTGACCCCCCCGTAGGAGGCTGAGTTAGATGGACAGCAAAATTGGCCAAAGATATTCCATTCCATATATCTACGTAAGCTCAGAGGAAGGTCAGAGATCACAGAAGACAACTTCCTTCCTTCTCTTCTTCTCCCCTTCTCTTCCGTCCATGGCCGGCGTCCGGGAAGGACTCTGTTCATCCATCATCGTCGATCCTCAGGCTTGATCTCTCGTGACCCCCATAACTCTCTGCTTTCTCCAGCAGCAGCTCCGGGATTCCTCGGGACTCTTCCCAGTTCAGGGAAGTGCTGTGGGAGTTGCTGGGGTGGGGGGAGGCGAGAGGCTTTTGCCTACACCTGAATATATCTGTATATAATTGTATATATTTTCTTGTATAATTCATTAGTGTTTTAATTAAAGCTGTGTAGTTTAGTTTTCAACCCAGCCAAGTCTCTCTCTTTTTCTCTCTCTCCTTCCCTACCTGGGTTGGGGGGAGGGGGGATCGAGAGCATTGTTGTC
>NW_009954222.1:6735165-6816216 GCF_000747805.2 Chaetura pelagica
CTCTTCCGTCCATGGCCGGTGTCCGGGGAGGACTCTGTTCATCCATCACCGTCGATCCTCAGGCTTGATCTCTCGTGACCCCCATAACTCTCTGCTTTCTCCAGCAGCAGCTCCGGGATTCCTCGGGACTCTTCCCAGTTCAGGGAAGTGCTGTGGGAGTTGCTGGGGTGGGGGGAGGCGAGAGGCTTTTGCCTACACCTGAATATATCTGTATATAATCGTATATATTCTCTTGTATGATTCATTAGTGTTTTAATTAAAGCGGTGTAGTTTAGTTTTCAATCCAGCCAAGTCTCTCTCTTTTTCTCTCTCTCCTTCCCTACCTGGGTGGGAGGGGGAGGGGATCGAGAGCATTGTTGTCGGACCTGAGTCAAACAATGACATGGACTGAAAGCTAATATGTGTTTTCCTATAATGCTTTGAGAAGGTGAAAATACATAGATACACTATATCAATCTGCAGCTTTATCTTAGTCGTGCTTCTTGATCACTAAACTAAGATATTAACTTTGTTAATTAAGACGCTGTGAAAAGTTTCGCAGATTGATTGTTCAAAACATCCTAACTCATTAATGACATTTATTTGTCCATGTGCTGTCATTATAGACACAGTAATTCTGCTCAAGTTTTGAGCCTTGATACTCAAGATAGTCTGCACAGTTATGTGGTTCTTTGTGTGCAGATTTTATTACAGTATTGCAAACTAAGGAATTTACCTTCATATGTAATTGATTTGGCTTGCTGTAGGCAACAGCAATACCCCTTCCAGAACTAGAAGAGGCTTGGAACCTAACTTGCTCTGAAAGATCTTATTTCCATCTATCCAATGATGTGCAACTTAGCTAAACAATATTTGAATTATGTTGAAACAACAGATTAAATTAATTAGAATTCAGAACTTCATTAACTTTTTAGTAACATAACAACTCTAGAGAGGGAACCTGGACAATGAGCTGGATGAGCTACCACTACCAGTGTTCCAGTTTACACATTTACCATCTGATGACCAGACACAGTGCTACATTCTAGATGCTTTGTTCTACTTCAGCAATGCAAAGCAGCAATAAATTTGGGTTAATTATCCCATAAAGCCAAGTTTGTGACTGTTTTGCATTGGTATAATCAATATCAGCAGCTGATATGTAGCTACGAGTTTGATCTGTCCCTAGGCCTTTGCCTCCCACATCTTGTAATTTAACGAAATAATGGAATTGTGCGTGTGTAACTCTACTAGAGAAATATTGTATATCTGTGCACCAAGTGTTAAATCTTCATTCTTGAATTAGCCTGTATATGAAAGTTCATATGTGGCCGTAATAGGCTGTAATTCAGAGTGGGATTTTGTTTTTCCAAATGTAGGTGTCTAAACAGTGAATTATGAGCTGATCTCCCTCAGTTCCCTGTGTAATGAGCTGAAAGAAATATACAAGGGTTGTTCCAATATCTCTAAGTCTCTATTATAGCATGAACTGCCTTTTAGAGTTGTCCATTACAGGGAGCCTACATAAATTTATTCAGATTTACATATTTAATTTTTAGGTTTTTTTAGATTTTAGATTCTTAACTGAATTTCTTATGACTTGCACCCTTACTGAACAGAAAAGTATTGGCAAGCACTAATTAGATCAACTACAAGGTCCTTTTGCAAGAAGAAATGTTACATGTCACAAGATTTTTCTGTTTGCTTCTCATTGTTTCTTACTGAGAACATTTCATCCATGGAAGGGGCAGAGCAATTTCTAGTCCCTTCATCTGAATTTGTATTAGTCCTAGAGAGAATAAGAACAACAGTTCAATTCCTTTCAGGCTATAAGCTGTAGCTTAGAATTAGTGTTTTATATGTGCTGTTCTTCTTAGATGAATATACTTCTTTAACGGGTTAATAAACTTTTTAAATATAGATATTACCTTTTATCTCCTTTAATATGTTTTGCCTTACATGGTGACTTGTATTCTCCTGCTCTAAAAATAGGGTTTTCAGTGGTAAGGTGATGAAAAAGCACTCATATTTTAAAAAGTTACATTGAGAACAGGACATAAAAGAATTACCTAAATTCTCCTTATATATACAGACCTTTGTCATCACTAATAAAGAGGGTTTATTTCTACAAATTACATTTTCTACTAAATCAAATTTAACAGAAGAAAGTTGACTTCTATTAAAGACTCTGTTTTTCTTTTGAGGCTGGGAAAGACCATACTAATAACATTTCCATGAACTTATAGGCAAACTTACTTCCATATAAACCAGATGTGTATTCTTTCTTATACCATGGATTTGTTGAGCTATTTGCATGTAGACAAAAGATTAAAATAGCCAAATTGAGTATCATTTGCTATTGTTTGTTTTTCCATTACATGAAATACAGTTAGTGAAGAAGAAAATGTCTGTTCATTTCAGAAAGCTTCCTCTGTTCCCTTAGGTTTTTGTAGAAAAGATCTTGCTAAAGAGAAATAAATAATATACACAAAAGATGCATTTTGTTACTTGAATTCAGATGCTCCACTGAATTTCATTCTTAATATTTTTTAGTTATATAGATATATATGCTCGTTTCCTCTATCTGGTTCATTATTAAAAAAAGATATAAAAAACTTAAAATAAAAAAATTCTTATAATTATGTATTTCTTCCTTGATCGTTACCCTGAAAACATGGATTGAAGTTTGTGAATAAATTTTTAAATACAAGTTCTTTCTCTAAGTGGTCCCATGATAATTTCTGAGTTGGGAGCTGAGAAAAAAAAATACATTAGGTCATCCTTCCTGCACCAAAAATGCACAAGTCCAGTAAGTTATAGTACTTATTTTTATTTTTTCAAATACCTTTCATAAATGTGTATATGATACCATTTGGTAACTAGATGAGATGGAAACTTTACATTTGCCTATGATGATTCTATCAACTGGTACTTCCCAAAATTCCCCAGACCATTTTCACAGCTGGTATATATCTGTGTGGCTTCCTGGATATTCCTATAGTTATGCAAATTGACAGCTGAGGATCCAGCCAAGACTAAAATGTTTGTTAAGAAAAAAAGCAAAAAAAAAAAAAATCACATGTAAAAATTAGTTCTGTTTCACTCAAATGAAAAATTAATCTGACAATTAAAAATAATTGTGTGATCAGAAGATAGCTGTATTTGAGGGCTGGTATACAGACTGACATTATCAAATGTTCCTTGTTTTCCATCTGTCCTTCCGTGTGATGAATTTTTCAACCATGCCTAACTGCTGGGTATTTAAACATTCACCAAGACTAGAGGAAAAAGTGGATCCTTGGTGTTGCAGTTATTTGTTCTTCCATATTCACTTGGTTTTTATTTCTTCTATCAAGAAAATAAAATCATAACCTTTGAAAAGACAAGTATAAATTTTTGTCCAAAGTGATCATCACATTTCAAATGTTATACTTTAAGAGGAAAAGGATTATTGGTTTTCTTATACTTATTGATGAGGCAGACAATTCTAAGGACTACATAAATAGCTCATTAACTAGATACCTAAACACAATAAATTGTTCAGTAATTAAGATTTGGTGAGTAATATGGCAGAAGATGCTGCCAAGTTATGGAAACCTGAACAGGTATTTGTGTTTATTCCCCACGGGAAGTTGTGGAACCTTTCTAGCATGTGTGACACTAAAGATATCTCCTGTTAGCTTTGCTCCTATTTCTGCTAGAATAGGCTGCAAACCAACATCTAGTAGCAGCCAGTCAACTATCAGATGTACTTGCATTGAATGAACTAAGCTGTTGCTCATGAATGACAAGAAATAAGTTATGGGGAATCTGATGTAAAGTTGTTTTATACTCACATTAGAGCTCTGAATGTTCATAACAGTAAATATGTGCTTTTAAAAACTTAAAAAATAATAGTGACATGAAATAAAAAAAAAACAAACCACAGAAACAAACAATTTATTACTAATAAAAAGTGATCTTACTCTTGAATTCATGTAATCCCCTAATTATCCACAATATAGTGGATGAAATGTTCATTATTTAAATCCTTACCATTTGCCAGTGTGTTCTTGGCAGACATTCTATTGGTATCAGCAAAAGGAAATGAACTGGAAAGCATTAAAAATAATACTCAAAATAACATTTAGGTATGTGATCCTCTTATGAACTTCACATTGAGCTATTAAAACTCATTCACTAACTGCATAGCAAAGAGGTAACAGGCTGTACCAAGAAAAAGAGATATTGATGTAGTCAAATAGCTTTAAGAACACGGGTTTGGATTATTTTTCTTTCAGGTTCATGTATAAGCAGCATTGAGGAATTTGCCTTTCTAAAGATCTTCTGGACTTGCCATTTGGAAAATCAGTCTGATTCTCCATTACAATATAACTGAGACAGTCTTTTATGGTTTTGATAGCATTTACAACTGCTCTGTTTTCCACAGTTGTATGTGGCTGCACAGTTAACTATTTAAGAGACAGTAGCCAACTCTTTTAATTGTATGAAGACACAGGACACTTTTTATTCTTATCAAAGCAGGCAGTTCTTATCATCTGTTAAGTGATGTCCCCTCTCCATGAGTGTTACTACTCCTCATTGCTCACCAAAGTAGCCCATAAAGGAATCTATGATCTTTCAATATATTTGCTTGCCAGGGCTCCAGAGAGCATTCTGTACCTCAAAAACAAGAGTAAAAAAGAAAATTTACCTTATATAAAAAGCCAAGAGTTTATCACTAGTATAGTTGAGATCTTTGCAGTTTAATAACAGAATTACCACTTTTGCAGATCTAACTGTTACAGAAAGTTAAAGAGAAAATAAAAGCAAAATTATTATGCACAAATTATTATTATTACTATTAGTTATTATAATAATTGAATCGAAGAATCATAGAATGGTTTGGGTTGGAAGGGACCTTAGAGATCATCTATATCAGGCTTTGGTAATACCACACAAAATGCAAAAAATCCAGATTTGGAGTAGCCAACACATAATTAGGAAAATTGCAGCTACAGCTAAACTAAATAAGCCAACAAAAGTTTAGAAAAAGCAAAACTGACAAGTTTCATTCCTGAGGTCGTGCAAACTCAGTTCAAAGCCAGTGGCCTACTACCAGTAGTGCTCATGTATTTTCTCCTGGGTTGCAGGATAACAGTGTCACATATGCATTCAGGCATCCAAAGGAAGTCTATAGCATAAGACTGCCACCTCCAGCACACTGTTTATTTCTTAGGTGCTGAAGCCTGCATCAAGTTAATGTGGTAATTAAGTTTTTAAGCTAAGTTGAATGAATACAGGTCTTTATACTCCCTTAGTGGAAATGTGACGACAACAGGAAATGAATAGCAGGGGATGAAAAAAAGAGACAAAATCTAAAGGATTATACAAACAAATAGCAGACTCTTTCAAGGCAGAGCTGGGACTTGGCTTTTTTAAAGGTTGAGTTCCCTTGATTTCTCAGCTATTTTCCACTGAATAATCTCCATACTGCTGATTTGGTTTCTAGAAGAGTAATATAATATAAACTGGAGTAAAAATACAGAAGCAGGGAAGCTTGAAAGTATTTGCCTTCAGACTTTGCAAATATGGAGAAGGATTAGTCATTTGTAAAAATTACATTATTTTGATAACTCAGTGATTGTCAGTCCCACAATCCTTTGGTGAATGAACTGGGCACGTTTTGTAATAAATGAAAGGCAGATAAATGAAAGGCTAAATATTTAGATGGCAGCAGAGAATTAAATAAAGCTATGCATCTATACTGTGAGTGCACCATGCTTCCACGTTCAGGCTTTTTTCTGGATGGATGCTGGCCCTTTCTTGACTAGTAGCACAGTTATGTATGGTATTCTGCCCAGCCGGTGTGTGCAGCCAACAAACTCAGAGTATGGGCAAGTGGAGTTTGGATTTATCTGTATGAGCCTTCAGACACTTAGCCTGTGCTGAAACTGTAAGGCTTATGTTTGGTTATGTAATAAAACTCACCTGCACACCTACAAAGATGGTCAGCAAAACAAAGAAGGGAGAAGTCCAAAGAATACTCTGTCAGTCTACTCCTGGGCCTCTCCCAGGAACCATCAGACCCTCACATATTAAACTGAGTAAAAAATAGACATTACGGAGACTTTATAAAAAATCCCTACTCTCTCTTTCATTATTTTCTACACTAGGGGCAAGAATTTTTAGAATAGAATCCCTGGTTTTTGAAAACTCATCAAATCTTCATTCCGTTTTTGCTAAATTTGGTGCTTCAAATAAAAGTAAAAATCAAAGGCAATCAGTAGGCAAAATAACAGAAGAACCTCAAAAAAAAAGGCTTCCAAGCAACAGTAATTTTTGACCTCAGAATTAAAACTCATCTATTTTATCTGATCTGCTTTAAGTAAAAACAGGTAAGATTATCTTCAGCAAGTTTGGTAATGACATGAACCTGAGTGGTGCGGTCGATATGCCAGAGGGATGGGATGCCATCCAGAGGTACCTGGAAAAGCTAGAGAAGTGGTCCTAGGTGAACGTCATGAGGTTCAACAAGGCTAAGGGCAGGGTCCTGCACCTGGGCCAAGGTAAATCAAGATATGAATACAGGCTTGGGGAGGTCACACTTGAGAGCAGCCCTGTGGAAAAGGACCTGGGGGTACTAGTGGATCAAAAGCTGGACATGAGCCACTATTGTACAGTTGCAGCCTAGATGGCCAACTTTGTCCTGGGCTATATCAAAAGAAGTGTAGCCAGCAGATGGAGAGAGGTGATTCTGCTGTTCTAGTCTGCCCTGGTGAGACCTCACCTAGAATACTGTGTCCAGCTCTGGTGCCCCCAGCACAAGAAAAGTGTGGACCTGTTGGAATGTGTCCAGAGAAGGGCCATGAAAGGGATCCGAGAGCTGGAGCACCTCTCTTATGAGGACAGGCTGAGGGAGTTGTGGTTATTCAGGCTGAAGAAGAGAAGGCTCTGGGGGGACCTCATAGTGGCCTTCCAGTACCTGAAGGGGGCCTGCAGGAAAGCTGGGACAAGTCTTTTTACAGGGGCTTGCAGTGAGAAGACTAGGAGTAACAGCTTTAAGCTGAAAGAAGAGAGATTTAGGTTAGGGATCCGAGAGCTGGAGCACCTCTCTTATGAGGACAGGCTGAGGGAGTTGTGGTTATTCAGGCTGAAGAAGAGAAGGCTCTGGGGGGACCTCATAGTGGCCTTCCAGTACCTGAAGGGGGCCTGCAGGAAAGCTGGGACAAGTCTTTTTACAGGGGCTTGCAGTGAGAAGACTAGGAGTAACAGCTTTAAGCTGAAAGAAGAGAGATTTAGGTTAGAAATCAGGTGTAAATTCTTCAGTGTAAGGGTGGTGAGATACTGGAACAGACTGCCCAGAGATGTGGTGTCTGCATCCCTGGAGGTGTTCAAGGGCAGGCTGGATGGGGCTCTGAGCAGCCCATGCAGGGCAGTTGGAACTCGATGATCTTTCCAATTAAAAAAATTCTGTGATTATCCTACTGTATTCAGCATTCATCTGGCCTCCCTGTGAATACTGTGTGTTTTCCTGGGCCCCACGATTTAAGAAGATGTCCAGAGGATGGCACCAAAGCTGGTGAAAAGGTTGGAAGGAATCTCTTGTGAGGAGCAGCTGAGGACTTTGGGCTTGTCTACTTCTGCGAAAAGGAGGTTGAGAGGTGACTTCTTTGTACTCTAGAGCTTCCTGAGGAGGGAAAGCAGAGGAGTTGCTGATCTTTTCTCCCTGTTATCCAGTGATAGGACATGTGAGAATGGTTGGAAACTACACCAGGGGAGGTTTAGAGTGGGCATTAGGAAATGTTTATTTACTGACCTGGGGGTCAAACACTGGAAGAGGTTTCCTAGAGATGTGGCCAATGTCCCAAGCCTGTCAGAGTTTAAGAGGCACTTGGACAATGCCCTTAAAAATGTGTTTTAAGTTTTGGTCAGGCCTGAAGTGGTCAGGCAGCTGGTTTAGACTACTGTTGTAGGTCCCTTCCAACTGAAATAGTCTTATTATATTCTAATGGAGAATTTCAGGCAAACATTTAAAGTTTGACTTTCATTTACACTGAAGTGTTGGAGGAACATATGAAGAAAGAGATGAGGCCTTCAGAAGCACAAAACCTGCATTTACTTTCACTTAGGACATCCTTGATATTGTACAACAGGTTAACTGTCCCACCTTATATAACAGAATAACTTCTGTTGTCTCTTCTATGCAGGTTTTTCTTTTTATTACTAAAGCTAGTGCAGGATCTTGCATTGACTTCAGTGGGTTAAGGATCAACCAAATTGCATACAGGAGTTTCAAATATATATATATATATATTTTTTTTACAGTAGAAATTGCTCTTTGAATAGTTATGTTGAAACTGTTCCTGATATTTTCTTATTTTTTAATAAGCTGTATTATTTCCTTTCTTTCCTTGTTATAATTTTCTTTCCTCACTGCTGTTTCTTTCTTGGCGATGCAGTGTAGGTCTGAGTAACAACAATGTAAACACCAACAAAGAAAAAATGCAGGCTGAAAAAGAAAGAAGAACTGATAAAATGTGTTTGATTATGTGTAAACTACAGATCTTATAGCTCAGAGGAGTCTGAACTCACTGTTGCACTTATCGGTGTGAACAAAGGAAAGACACGAGAAGAGATCACCAGGTCTGGTTACATTCCAAGCTTGCTTGTAAAAAACACTGTGGGAAATATTGTGAAAAGCTTTCACTTTTAATTTATAGGTCTTTAATGAAATAGGAGTAAGTTTATCCAACCTCCAAAAAATGTAGATAATATGGACTCTTTGCACTGATTGCACATCAGTAGGAACTGTTAGATTAGTTTTAAAAAAACCTTTATTACAGGTGATACAGTCACATGTCCCTGACATAAATCCCACCAATATTCAGGAATCAACAAATAAACTTTAGAAAATCTCAATTTCTCAAAAATGTATGCTTAGTAAAACATTTTTATATTCTTCATAAATTCAGTGCGTATATATACACACACACGTATATAACTAACTATCAATTTCATAACTTTCAGTCTCTAATGAAGTGCTAATTAACAAAAAATGTAAAGCAGATGAGATGGTATTGTACCTTTCTGCCCATCTGAACCCTGTGATCCAAAGGGGCCCAACTCCCTATTTCCTAGTCAAACACTATTTGCTCATCTTCCTTTCACATACATATGGTAGAGGAATGTGAGAAAATTAAGAAAGTGTGTTATAAATTACAACATAATTCAGAACCTTCTGAGGTTGTAGCTAAATTAATCGCTGGCAAAACTGAAGGTGCTGGATTTCTATGCAAAAGTATGGAGTGCATCCTTCAGTAGTTTTAGGAACAGAGCAAGACACAAAAATCTCTATTGGTGGTTTGGCTAAATCCTTCACAAAGTTAAAACCCCCAGATTTTAGTAATTAGGTCTTACTTGACAAACAATACTTTAAATGAAGGTTTTGGTTTTTTTTTTTCTAAAATAGAACAAGTTTCCTGACATCAAAACCTTTGAAAACAAGCCTTAGAGGGTTTACAAAAGGCTTTCAGTCCTCTCATCCATAACATGACTTGCCACTCACTTAAATATTCTGACACATCTACCTTTTCCTGCCAGCAGGTAGGAAACCTATATTATTTTTATCTGTCAAGTCTACGTTTAACTTTCTCATAAATGGTTACATACCTTTATGCAGATTTTAAGTTTTTTTTGAGAAAACTGGCTTTTTAAAGGATGAGTGATTGCCACATAATTGAAAGGGGGATTGTAGCATTTCTCTTTGCCTGTAAGATCTCTCTCTCTATATAAAAACAAACAAACAAAACAACAAACACCCCCTCCTCCCCAAAACAAGGAAGAAAATTTCTTTAAATTGAAAGCAGATTTTTTTTTTAAATCAAGAACTTATATGATCTGGTTTAGTGGGATTATATAAAGCTACCTGAAGATGTGTTTGGTTTAGGAAAATTAAATACAAGATTAATACTTGTGTTTAAAATGATGTTGTGATTCTTCATGTAGCTTAGAGGAAGAAAGTCAACGCTCTACATCAGTTCTTTATACAATAAATTGCTTAATTTCACTGGACTGTATTTTCTGTCATAACCCACATTTTGCTGTCCCCTAGGCAGTTCATGTGGCTCAGCTCTCAGTGGCAGAAGTCTTGACAAGGCACAGAGCCTAGGGGATGAAATCAGAACCAAGCACCTGCAGTGTACGGTGGCACTTTGAATCACAATGTGTCTGCTTTACATTATCAAAACACATTGTGCCAGTTGTCTGAAAACTAAAGAATTTGTTTTCCAGACCTTTTTTTTTGCAGGTTGTGTTTTGTCTGTTGGTTTTTGGTTTTGTTTTTTTTTGTTTTTCCTGTAGAGAAATTCAAATTTAAAAACAAAGCCATGTTTTCTCAAAAAACAAGCAAGCAGCTTTCTCATGACCCAAACAAAATTAGGGACATTTCGGTTTCACTTGTTTTTAAAAAATGCAATCTTAGTTATGATAAGTAATAGAAATATAATTCCTTACTGAATATAATATGCTCAAAAAACAAATGTGAGTTACACTTTGGGAATCACAAATTATATTTTTCTTATGTATAAGCAGTCACTAGAGGATGACAGTCCATTAAATCCCAGTGATAAGTTACTACTACAGTATTGCAGGAATACTACAGTAGAAGTTGATTTAAATAAAGGAAAAATACCAACACATAACTTCTCTATAGAAGCCTCTCTTCTATAGCTTCTTTTTATATAGAAAAAAAATGAAATCTCATTGTACTGAAAATGTCATAGTTACCATGAAGACTGAAAGGACATCAAGAACACCTAACAGAGACAAATAGTGTGTAACAATAGCTTGAAATAGCAAGGCTTTTGGGAATATCAACTGCACGGAGCCTGAAATAAGTGCACATTCATTTCAATGGAAGAAGGGTCATTTGCATTGGGGAAGAAAAACACCATGTACCAGTACAGGTTGGGGGCTGACCTGTTGGAGAGCAGTGTAGGTGAAAGGGACCTGGGGGTCCTGGTAGACAGGAGGATGACCATGAGCCAGCAATGTGCCCTTGTGGCCAAGAAGGCCAATGGCATCCTGGGGTGCATTAGAAAGGGTGTGGTTAGTAGGTCCAGAGATGTTCTCCTCTCCCTCTATTCTGCATTGCTGAGGTCACATCTGGAGTCTTGTGTCCAGTTCTGGGCCCCTCAGTTCAAGAAGGACAGGGAACTGCTTGAAAGAGTCCAGCGCAGAGCCACAAAGATGATGAAGGGAGTGGAACATCTCCCTTATGAGGAAAGGCTGAGGGAGCTGGGTCTCTTTAGCTTGGAGAAAAGGAGACTGAGGGGTGACCTCATTAATGTTTACAAATATGTAAGGGTGAGTGTCAGGGGGACGGAGTAAGGCTTTTCTCAGTGATGACCAGTGATAGGACAAGGGGTAATGGGTGCAAACTGGAGTACAGGAGGTTCAAGGTGAATATCAGAAAAAACTTCTTTACTGTGAGAGTGAAAGAGCACTGGAACAGGCTGCCCAGGGAGGTTGTGGAGTCTCTTTCGCTGGAGACATTCAAAACCCACCTGGATGTGTTCGTGTGTGATGTACTCTAGGTGATTCTGCTCTGTCAGGGGGGTTGGACTAGATGATCTTTTGAGGTCCCTTCTAACCCCTAGGATTCTGTGATTTGAAGAGTGATCAGTGATTCAGGTCACAGAAATACCAAAAAAAAAATAAAAAATAAAAAATTAAAAATTCAAAGAAACAAGATTGTAGTGAAAACTACATGAAGAACAGTCATAGACACCAAACTTTCAGTATGTAGCTCTGCCAGAGGAACACATAAAATTAGAAGCCATGAAAAAAAGAAAACCCAACCGAAAACAAACAAACCCCCTTATTTTTCATTCTTCAGTTTCTTTCTAGTAAGATACACAGTCCTGAGACTTTCTAGTGTTAAAAGTGCTTTACATTTGTTTTATTCTTCTCATGCACAGAACTCTAGTGCTTTACAAATATGAGTTTTTCTGCTCTACAAGAAGTGCAGTGAGGTTAACTATGCTACACTTCAGTCCTCTTGCAGAATGAACGGAAAATCTCCATAGAACTGTTTCCCACATGTGTTACTTGTGTTTTCAGTCTGTTGCATGATTGTTTGTAGGAAAGATTGTCTATTGCTGTCCTATTCTGTGTCCCCAGGCCCCTTCAGAAATGGAAAGGCTATTTCTCAGTGGACTTCTGAGGTTAAGTATTTCAATACAGCAGAAAATAATAAAATGAAAATAGCCAGCCAGGGGGAAAAAGAGACATGTTGGAAAAAAAAAGTTGACATTTTTCTGCTCTTTTTCAGTTCCTTTCTTAGGGCTATGTCCAGCTTTCAAATAATTTTTATTTTATTTTATTTATGTCTCAAGGTGAACTCTGTACATGAACCAGAAAGGCAAATCTGTCTGTTTTCAGTTATTATCACAACTTGTTGTCTGGTTTTTTTTTTTCCTTTTTTTTTTTTTTTTAATATATTAATAATGTTGCTAGTCAGTACTAGCATATATACATCTGAAAATCTTACAGTGCAACCTGGAATATGTAAGTTGTTTCACAAAACACATAACAGCAATATCTTCATATGGCATATTTTACATGTAAATCCCAAGCCATTTAGATTTTACAGTGATAGATCCTCAAGGCTAGTAATGACCTTTTTATCTTTTCTGTAAGAGTCTGAAATGAAAAACAAAGTATACTTAATAGAACACCACCCTGTTTGATACGCAGAATTAACTTTTAAAGATGTGATTAAATATAAACCATAACACTTTCAGAAGGATTCTAATTTCTAGAAAAATGATAATGAAAGAACCATTATAATCCCATATAAACAGCTTTTCTTCACTAATTTGTTCTTCTTCCTTCCTCATGTTGGAATTAATTTAATTTGATTTTTTTTTTCTATACAGAGCTTGATTATTAATCAAGCCCTGCTGTCTGAAGGGATATTCTCAGTGATAAAGAAGTAATTCAGTTTTGAAAAGATATTTTGGTCTTTTGCTTTGTTAGTTTGTTTTTCATTTTTGCCTGCACCAAAAATAAAATAAGCTTTTTGAAATATTCTGTGAAAATATAGTTTTCCTCTAATCATTCAAAGGAGAAGTAATGCCTAAATTGTGCTTCTTCCGCACTCCTTGCCCTCTTATTTCTTTGCAATATTTTTTTTTCTCACAACTCAACTTCTATATGTCTCCATTGGGTAAGTATATATTCTTCCTAAGGCAGAGATGATCATGTTGTGTATGTTCGCATATCTTTGATGGCAATTGTCTTAGGAGTAATCTTTTTTGGAGATAATTGGATTTGAACTCTTGGCACCAAATATACCTGAAACATCTTTAAACACAGCGCATCTGCTTTAAACACATTCTTCTGCTCATAGATCTGCTCTTAAAGTTCAGAATCAAGCTTTTGGAGGCTCTGATTCTGTATGAATGTACATATACATACCTTTCTTTGCTATGCAACACTTTATATGTTACTCAAATATTAGGCTGAAAAAAATAGTGGCAACCCATTACAACTTCATAGCTAGCCAATGATGAACAATTTGATTTGAATCTATTATCTTAATTCTAATCATTATAAGATAATATGGCATTAAATTGGATATGTCATTTCAGTGCTGAACAATAACCAAATGCATTCAAATAATATATAAATATGTATAAAATATGTGTTTAACTTTTCTTTATATATAAAATGTATTTTTAATAATATATATACACACAAGTATGTGTATGTGTGGATATAATAGAATGATAGAATCAGAATGGTTCGGGTTGGAAGAGGCTTTTAAAGCTCATCTAGTCCAACCCTCCTGCAATGAACAGGGGCATTCGCAACTAGAACAAGTTGATCAAAGTGTCATGCAACCTGACCTTGAACATCTCCAGGGATGGGACAGTGTTTCACCACCCACATTGTAAAAAAATTATTCCTTATATCTAGTCTAAATCTACCAACTTTCAATTTAAAACCATTACTCCTTAGCCTGTTGCTACAGGCTGTGCAAAAATGTTTGTCCTTTCATAAGTGCATGCAAAAGTCTAAATGAAAAGGTTTCTCTAGCTTAGGAAACAAATTTTTTTCCAGTATAAATTGCCAGCATGCCTAATTTGTCATGTTTGCTCTGTGAACAGTCAAAATCTCCCTTTAGATATATTCCATACTTGCTGAACACACAGAATTACCATTTTATTCCACCCTGAAACCTAGAAAATGGTGAATGTTTTTCTTCAACTATGAAATAAAAAAGTTTATTTTTCTCTGGTCAATACTTTATCAAATGGTTCATGCTTCACCCCTAGGTACACCAGGCATACAGGGAGTGACTAGTCTGGACAAAGAACCTGTGCTTCAACTGTCCATCTACAGTTCCATGAATCTGACTCAATTTGCCTCGAAGAGAAGGTACCAACTTTTATAATTCTTTTTTTGTAGTATGAAGCTCATTCCCAACATTACACCTATGGACTTCACAGCTTTGCTGTTTTGGGGCATTTCAGGATGAAAAGGCAATATTCTGGAGCTCTGTTATGCTAAAATTCCTCTACTATAGGACTCCATCAACTATGCAACTTGCATCCACCAGCTAAAAGCTATGAAAACCTCCATGATTTAGGAATCTCACAGACATAGAGGAGTAGGTTGAAAAGGGTGTTCAAAGCAAAACTGCAAACATCTAATGTGTTAAATTTTCCATTATAGGTTTAAGAGTTATAATTGCTGGTATTAATTTCTATAGTTGAACCAAGATTTAAAGACAATTCTAAAGAAACATAAAAAAAAAAATTGTAAAAATATAAATATCACTAAAGTATGGATTAATAACTGGTACGTTTTTGCAGACTATTCCTTGTTTTACTCAAATCTTTACTCATTCCTAATTTCAGCTTTCAGTCAGGGAAGTACCATTTACCTCTCACCTTCATGGTACTCTTGAATGTTTAAACTCTATTGAATGTATTGAATCAATATTTCTCCCTGCCCCAATTCCTGTAACAAATACCAAATGCAAGAACCTTTTTGTCTGACTTTTTGCATGTTAGAAACAACAACCTTTCCTTCTTGTCCCTTCCCCCACCAATTTGATGGGACTCTCAAAAACTAAATGCAAAGAAAGATACTAATTTGTTCAGACATAACAATTACGAGCTTCAAACATAGCTTATAAATTGCATATAATTTGAAAGCTTTACTGGGATGCTACGCACCTGCAAATTGTTAGCTAACACCCACAGACACATTTTATGGCTCACGCCCTGGTCTTTTAACAACTCACAGTGCAGGCAGCTGGAAGAATCTGAGAATGGTGAATGCTTGAAATTTGTCCTAAGTGGTGTTGACATTGCAGTGAGTGAAAGATGCAGCAGCTCCCCTCCCCCTTAAAAAGTTGTTTTGTTTTGTTTTTAAAGAAAAGTGACTCCTATCCAATCCAACAGGAAAACAAAAACAGACAAAGTGGTATCTCTGGGAATGCAAAATGTAACCAACAATACAGCTGCAAAGTTATAAAACGGCCCCAGAAGGACTGATGATTATCACTTTCTGGCATCTTTCCAGGCTTAATGGTCTCCTCCACATTGGGAAGAAATGAAAATGTGTTCCACAAGTTGTTCTTCTTTTGCTATCTCCAATGTATCTGTATGAATGGGAATCCTGAAGCTGTGGAGTGTTTGGGTAGGGAAACAGCCTTTTGCTGTAATATGGAGAAGTTTGAACTACATAAGAAGTCTTATCTATCTATCTTGGAGTCCACTGGCAGAAAGAAAAAAAAATAAAAATAAAATTTGTGCAATAAAACAAAGTTGTTGTACAGTGTGTTCCTAAATGTGTGAAATACAACATAAGATCTGAGTACTTTTAGATGAAGAATTCCTATTATATTATTTTAGAAGTATGGACTCTCTACATTCTTTCATGTCGTATCTAAAATATATTACATACATACAGAGGATATGTTCTGTTTTCTATTATGCTGTACAAAAAGCAGTGGCTGAGTTGACTGCAAAGTTCCCACTTATTTAGATTTTCATATCTGTTAAACATTAATTTTGAGTTAATTTTGACATAGTCATTCCATATATACAAGATCTGCAAGTAACGAGTATCACAGAAAAATCTTAACGAACTTAATAGAGATAAACCAACTTGTTTTCAAAAATTAAATAGGGGTACCTTGATTATTTTTTTCCTAAGAGATGTCTAAGTTGAAGAGAGTTTTTCATAAAGCTTTTAAACTGACATTTAGAATATGAAAGAGAAATATATCACTTTTCTCACTCCTTATACTTTTAACAATGGTACAAAATGTTGCAAGTCTTTGTAGCAAATACATTTTACTATATGGGAGATATATATGTGTGTGTGTATATATATATTTTTTATTTTTATTTTTTCCCCCAAAAAGAAGATGATTCAGGAAAAGGGACATACTGAATAGCCTATAAGCACTTGAAAAACCTAGAACAGAGGTTCTGTGTGAATTTTACACAACCATCTGAGACAAGCAGGAGACGAGACAGAATAAATGACAGGTCAGTTGTCCTGAATAAAAGTTACAATGTTTCTGCATTTTAAGTATATTCTACAGTGAAGGTCTGAGTGTGTCAAAAACATTGAAAATTTGGCCTCCTCCACACATGGTATACTAACAAGACTGAGAACATGTTGTGCCACTAGTGCTTCCAGGCAAGAATAAAGTAGAAACCTTCTTTTTAGTTGTTTTTTGTTTTGTTTTTTTTTTTTTAAATTATTATTATTTTTGTTTGTTTGTTTGTTTTTGTTGTTTGTTGTTTGTTGTTTGGTTGGTTTGTTTGGTTTTTTTGTGTTTTTGTTTTAATAACAGTTATGGAATTGGCAGTAGCATGGGGTTTATTTTAGTTCCAAATTGCTCTAAATGCTCTCTCAGTTTGTTATGTAGTGCAGCATAGTTTTGTAGCTAATTCCTCTTGTATTTGTTCAAATTGCCCACCACTCAATGCGTACATAACTAACCAACACCAAGCAAATACTTCCAACTGTCTTCACACCAGGTGAAGAGGTCATCCCAATCAGAGAACAGGGGCTTCAGATGGTATTTCCTCTACGTCAGCTAATTACAACCATATGTTTTCTGTGACAGAAAGGGAGGTATGTAAGTATCAGACCCGTTAGCCAGGTTAATTGCTCCTTCCACAGCTGATACTCTGTGTAATTTTTGTCCTGTAGTTTAGTATAGTCTGTGCTGCCTGTTTTTAATTATTTTGTTGTTACTTCTGCCCTGCTATTTTGTTTATTGACAGCAGTGATTTATAAGCCATGAGATGGGGATTCAGCTATTATGACTGAGAGCTAGGAGAGTTTTCTCTCCACTGAATTTTGCCAGGCAAATCTTGGCATTTTCCCTGATGTTGCCTATATTAGGATGGATGATTTGGTATGCAAAGTGGAGAATCCAGGATGATGATAGGAAAGACACATCTGTTCATCCAGTTGAGGTGATAAGGAAGAATTTCACAATCAATCACCAGAATTCGTCTCAGACCACTAGATGAAGGAAATCTAGTGATCCAGATTATCACTTTGTTGTAGTTCATGTACACATTGGGGGAATATCTTGGCATTCAAAAAAACCCAAAAATAATATTTGTGAAAATCACACTGAACTTCAGCTTCAGAGTGTTCTGGATTTGTCCATCCTGTTCTTGTCTTCTCTGAAGACACTTACAGATTCTGAAGAGGTAAGGGGTCCCCATTTTTCAAACCATGGATCCCAGGGAGGGTCCGCAGGATCAAGACAAGCAGGTTTTACTCTATACCAGTAGCCTCCTGCACACGCTGTAATAAGCACATTTTCAGCATTGCCTTTTGCCACCTGTACTCAGCATGTTGTCACACAGTCATTAGCTTAGAAAACTAACATGAGCCAAACAAAAACCTCTAGACTAAATGAGTTGCCATAAGAAAACAATTAAAAAGTCACCTGTTGTGAAAAAGCATATTTAATCTAACATGGGTAAAGAGACCACCCAAGTTCAGTCAAAAGTTTTTGTGTTTTTCTTCTCCTCTCCTCAAGCTTGTTATTTACAATACAGGTGCATTTATTTGTATGACTAATTGTGAAGGGCTTGGATGATGATCTCATCTCAGCAGCTTTAACAGTCTGGATATTATATATGATGATAAACATTGATTAGTAACAGACTTTTTTTTAACAAACAAAAGAGAAGGAGCACATAGCAATATATTTGTCTTTGTGTTCTAAACTATTTCCTCAATTTTAGACAAATCCATAGATGTAACAATATGGAACATGATTTTTCAAAACTATGTGCACAAAATTGTCTTTATCCAGACAGATAAACCCAGCACAGTTTTATGATCAAGCCCCTGAAAACTCAAGCTGATTGCAAATTTTTTTATCTATACTATGTTTTATAGTTAGGGTAAAAATTTGTTCAGGTTTACAAACACTTCAGTATTACTATTTGAGCCTGTTAGAAAGCTAAAACTGTTATCATAATGCCAAAATAAATTAATTCTGTTTCAATGTAATTCTGTTGCAATCTAATCAAATAGATAAAGCCCTATTATACATTAAAAGACTCTAAAGATACATTAGCTTAATATCACAAAATAATTTTTGAAAATGCATGCACTTCATATGCTTATTCACATATATTTACTTTCACATGGAAATAAAAATTGCTCCAGAGATTCAGTGTGTAATTTCTGGATATAAAGAGTTACCTACATTTAATTTTTTGCCCAGAGCTTTTATTGACAGCTCATCACAAAAGCTGACCTGTCGCTATTAAATGTTGTGGAATGTGTAAGCTGAAGATAGCCACTAAGATCACATTGATCTCCTCACCTTTCCAAATATATTTCACTGAGCTACAGCTTCTTACAATGTTCAACAAATATTTTCTAGACAGATCTGTGAGCACTGCTTGTTCCATCAGGAAGCCCTGCCTTTAGATGAATCTTACTTCTCCAGTTTGAGCAATCAAACTGAAAATTCTTATCTAAGACTATTCTTTGGGGGGGGGGGGAAATAAAAACAAACAACTGAACAAATCCAGCATAATTTATTTCTAGGAATTACATTTGGTTAGATTATTTGTCCCTGCACCCTTCCCTTCCAGCATTCCTACCCCCATTTGTAAAATAAGAACATTTATTTTAAAAGTTGTTGTAGTTGCTATGCAGCAATCTGAATTCAGAAGAACACTGAAGAATATTGGGAACCTGGTGAACAGTTTCTACATGGAGGGTGGGTATAGTTCTGAAAAATAACTGGCTGCCACTGGAAAATTCAGTAATGGTGAACAGAGACCAGAGTGAACAGCAGATGAGCTAGTTTAAATGAGACGGTGCAGAAGGGAAAACATGGTGAAGACCATTCAACTTCTAAAAAGTTCAATATCTCATTGATTATGTTATTTGCTTAGTACTTGGTAGATCAAGACTGAAATCTCTTCATATGCAGAATCTTCAACCTTATTCAAAGAGTCAGAGAAGACGGTTGAACTGCAGTCAATGCCTGGTTTTAAGAAGAGATTCCATTCCGGACTCTGGCTACCTCAGAAAAGTGTGCACTGCAAATATATATCTTTAAGTAGAATTATAGAGTGAGAAGAAAAAAAAATTAATAAATAAATAGTTAAGATGAGTGCAATATAAACTTCCAGGTACAGAGAAACTAAGCATATTGCTATAGGTTGCAAGGTAAAAAAATCTCTGGTAGAACCAGAAACTGTATGTAGTACTTCAGCCATAGAAACTTCTCCTGCATCACTGAATTTCGCTTAATTGCTTGAAACAAATATTCAGACAGTTATGATGGATATAGATGAAAAACATATTATTTTCTCTTTAGCTGAAAGTACTTTATATAGGTGAGCAGTTTAGAAAGCATGGGATAAAAACTGTTCACTAAAGAATTTAAACATAAATACTTGTGGTTTTGTTTGTTTGGTTGGTTTTGTTTGTTTGTTTATAAATATATACATACACACACACATATATATACATATATATATATATAAATCAACTCCCTAGAGATTCTTTGGTCACTTCACTTTTGAGAAGCAAGTTTCTGCATCCACATCTCAGTCAGAGGCCACAATTTTCAAAGGTCTTTGAATCTGACAATGTGATTTGATTAAGGCTTTACCAAAGATTCAAGTGGTGGTAAAATTGCTGTAATTTTCTGTAAATGATGACATAGATGGCAAAATGCACTTTTGTGCCAACTGAAGATCTGGCACAGGATGTTCCTATGGCTATTATTTCTGCACTTAAAAGTCTTGCCTGTTGCTTAGTGATTTTAATTTACTGGATATGTTCTATTTGAATTGCATTGGGCTGAGGAGAGGCTTGTCTTGCCACTGGCAAGGTTCACTATCATTCCCAGATATAGACATGCCAAACCTGGAACCTCATATCCAAATCTTTCCAATATTAGGGAGAAAGGTTTGGATATGAGCACTCTGTTCTAAATCCACCACTGTGTCTTTGATCCCAGGTTAAATCCAAAAGCAGAAGGACCTCTTTTACAACTTCAATTTGGAAACAGTCAAACTCCATTTCATCAGACTGCTCTCCAAGAAGGAAGAAATTGTATGTGAGTTTGCCACTGTCACATAAGAACACATATGAAACCTAACCTTAGTTTTGCATCAAAGCCAAAGTCTAAACTGTACCTCAAATTAATGCAGGTTTGATTCTGACTTCCTTATTCTATCTGAATCCATGGCTCATAAAAACCTGTTTCCGAATAATAATTTATTTTTGGTTTTGGAATGCATTAGATTGTATCTAATTGCAGATACTTGCAGAAAACCCCCATATGTTGTAATGCTGAATGTGATGCACATAAGTTAAAGATCATCTGACTCATCTGTAAGGTACCCAGTTTGAATAGTAAACGAGTAAAACAAACAAAAAATCCCCTACCATCACCACCACACCCCCCCAAAAAAATAATTAAAAAAAAAATAAAGAAAGACAAACAATTTTCCCCGCTTTGTTGGGAGAGCTCCAGAAACCAGAAGTAAATGAAGGAGAAGTAACAGCAGAGACCACCAGCAAACAGCAGCTGCAATATGAAACAGCAGGACAAAACCACTCACAAGTAAAGAAAAGGCTGCTCCCTCCCAGTAGAAGTTTGTTCAAACATGAAAACAACCAGCAAACACTTCCAGAAAACTAAAGGTTTAAAACTAAAGAGAAGGTTGAGAAATATGCAACTCTGGGACAGAAATGACCAATAATATTTTATTTAACTCTCCTGAAAGTTGAGGGGGAACAGGTGTGAAAAAAAACTAAATTATTTCAATTGTACTGAGATACTGTATTAATTAATATGCTAGTGTTATTCTCCATCGAGAACAGTTTCCATAACCAAGAAGAAAACTCCTAGTCAGACTTTTTCTCATGGTGACAGAAAAATAAGAATAATGGCAATACAATCTAATTAGAAGCATTTATTCAGTTAAGTTCCATTATCTGAAGGAAAGGTAACCACATAAACACACAAAAAAATGTGGAAAAGTCATGTAAGGGCAACTTATATGAAAACATTGTTGAGTATGGACTCAAAAGAAGAACTTAGTACAACTGATGGAAACAGGGTAGCTACGGGGAAGCCAGGTTTTCACTTTTTTTTCATTTTTATGAAAAACATTATTAACATTATTAACAATACTTACATTACAAATGTAAGAAGTTTTATTTGCACAAAATGGTTTAAAAACTATTATTTTGCAACAATGTAATCTTCAAATAAAACCCTAGGCCCAATTCCGTATCAAGTGATCACTTTTTGCTCTCATGTCTACTGTGTCTTTGAAGAACAACAAAGCAAAAACCCCCAACACTTGAGGCTTCACGAAGTTCTGCTAATTCTCTGTAATTAGTGTGAATGTTGCATGAAAAGTCTGGATTTTGAAAGGCTCTGTAGCATTCTCTCATAAAGAAATTCTACAGGGTGCAGTTTTCTTTTCAACCATATCCCCACCCAAAAAAACCTAGCAAAACAAAACAAAAAACTTACTGACAAAAATAGTTACTTTCTCTGAAAAGGAGTTCTTCTTTCATGGTTGGTTTTACTTGCAAAATTGTTATTGGATGTGAATTTTTGTTATTTATATTTTTAGAGGGTAGTGTATCTCGTTATTACAATCCTCAGGCCTCCTTCAATCTCTTTTTAAAAAACCTGAACAATTGCTTTCTGTGGTAGTTTTCACCACAGTACTTATCACTCACCCTATGCTTCCTTTTGAGTTTGGATTTGTGTGTTGATACATTTAGTTTGATTCTTTGGTGCCTTCCATGCTCAAGTGCTCTCTGGATAGTTATGTTGTATGTGCAACTCCTTAGTATGTTCACAGTACAGATGAACAGATACCATTTATCTAAGGACAGTTTTTATCTTATCTGCCTTCCTTTTCATACTTGGCTAAGAGATCTGTCTCCTGTGGCTGAGCCACACTGACGCACCTACACTGCTGAGAAATACAGGGGGAGAACAAGTTGAAGTACTGGATCCTGCTATTCACTTGGTAGTTTATGTTCTGGCACTGTTCTGGACCTCTCCAAGAGACTCTTGAGGAGCTTAATCCCACAGCAATATACACATAAGACAGTCCTTGCAGCCCAGATGTAACCATCGGCCTAGTGTGTACCCCTTGTCGAAGAACAGGCACCCAGAATTGCTCTTGCAGACTAACACAGGATTGATTGCCCTGCTCCACAAAGGTGCTGATTATGGCTAAGTGTATATCTACCTCAAGACCCTCCTCTCCTACTATATGCATATTTTTTTCTCCTGCATGTCTTCTTTTTTATCACCAGGGAAGTAATTAGAACTATAATACCTTGAAAATGAGTGTGAGAGGATTACAAAGGGTTCTTTCTCCCTGCTGTTTTCCTTTATTCTTTTCATCTATTTAATCTAATTCCTGTTGTCCTCCAGGCATCTCTGAATTGTTTAGAGGTGAAATTAATGATGAAAATCCTTCCAGTTGTTACATGCATGTGGTCATGCATACACACTTCAATGATCTTCAAAGGAAGAACTCTGATACAAATATGTATATACGCACAAAAAGAAATCTGACCAGCTTTTCTACTGTCTGATAACAGCATACCTTTTTTTAACCCTTTTAATATTTAACAGCAATTCAAACGCATGCAACAGAACCCACCATACAACAGCCCTAAGAATGTGACACAAAAGAGCTAGATGAAGTGGCAATCAGAAGAGGAAATGAGTTTTTTTCCAAGCAGGAGAAAAGTTAAACCCAGCATAGCTCAAGGGCAGATTGCTCACCCACATTGCTTCCTTCAGGACTGTTTTGAGTTTTGCTTTCCTAAAAGGGGGTTTCCATATGGAAATTTAGTGAAGAGCAAAACAGAACTAGCCAAGAATTTTATGAAATTTCATGGTTTGAATTAATTAAAAAAACATATTGTTTTAAATGGAGGTCAGATACATGAAGACTTGTGTTTCTCAGATTAAAATGATAAATTTAGTGTAGTGCATTCTACATGTATCTTTACATATATGACTGGATCAAAATTATCTGCTAAGCCCAAGCATTTTCACAGGATAAATTTTTTTGATAAAAAATTGGTACTGCTTATGTGTGGACTCATTACTAGAATTATACATTTTAAGCTGTCATTATTCTGTCTCTTTATCATGTGTTTACTTCATACACGCAATAGAAGTCTACGGGATTCTGGAAATTAGAGAAGGTATTACTTTCCAAAATAACCTGAGACAAAAATTATTTGTTATCTCCTCATCCATTAAAATGAGGCACATGGACCAGCTAAGACAAGTTGATGAGTGCTTAACTGCAGGGAACCGTGATTTCCTGGGATGTGTCCACTGCAAGAAATGTCTCAAGTTATTTTTCAAGCTAGAGGATCAACAAACTGATGGCTTAGCAGGGGGGCTTTGGAACTGCAGGAATAGGGCTTAAGAGGTCTGCCTGGCTTTAGGAGCTTTGTGACCCACTGCATGGGGCAGTCACCACCACCTTTTGACCTAGAGACCTTGACATCTGTAAGCTTGGTAGTCTGTTAGAATAGACCGCATGAGGCATATTTATGCTTACATAGTGTGGTTGTGAGTGCTTTACATTTCCACTTGTGTAATTTATAAGATTCTTTTCTCATATTTGGTAAAAAAAACCGAAACAACAAAACAATTAAAGCCATTGATACCAACTAACTAAATGTCTATACCAAGTGCTGCCTGGTAAATGTCCCAAATATAATATCTGAATATGCAGGAATTTCACATAAATTTCAGCATTGACATCTGCAACATTCTGGCACTGCACCTCCTAAAAGGACCAGCTGTCACATCTATTCATTTGGAGTAATAATTATTTCAGAGCACTCTATGTGCAAAGAAATATAGATTTCCTGTTCCTCCAAGGTAGCTATAACCAAAGGTAGTGACATCTCAGATAATCAGATAGTCATAAACATAGAAGGATTTTTTCCTGATTTACATGTTAACTGGATGTTTATGTGTTTGTATGTGTGTTTGGGTATCAGAAAAGAAAACTATTACAGTGTGTAGGTTTTTTTGCCACTCATTTTGCTGAGGCCAGTGATTATTGCAAATATATGATATCTCTTTGCTGTTTTAGTGAGCATTAATTCCCTCAAAATGTCACGTATACTGCATGATATATTGCATCTACCTTGACTTGTGCAAAGCCTTCAGTACTGTCCTGCATAACATCCTGGTCTCAAAATCGGAAGGATGCGGATTTGATGGGTGGACCACTTGGTGAATAAAGAATTGGCTGTATGGTCACACTCAGAGCGTAGTGGTCAACAGCTTGATGTTCAGATGGAGACTAGTGATGAGTGGTGTTCCTCATGGGTCAGTACTGGGACAGGTGCCATTTAACATCTTTGTTAGTGTCATGGACAGTGGCATTGAGTGCATCCTCAGCAAGTTTGCTGATGATACCAAGTTGTGTGGTGTGGTTGACACACTGGAGGGAAAGGATGCCATCCAGAGGCACCTTGACAGGCTTGAGAGGTGAGCCCATGCCAAACTCATGACATTCAACCAGGCCAAGTGCAAGGTCCTGCACCTGTGTCAGAGCAATACCAAGCACAAATAAAAGTTGGGCAGAGAATAGATTGAGAACAGTCTTGAGGAGAAGGACCTGGGGGTGTTGGTCAATGAAAAACGCAACATGAGCCAGCAATGTGCACTTGCAGCCCAGAAAGCCAACTGCCTCCTGGGCTGCATCCTCTTCTGCAAGAAGAGTGTCCAGCAGGCCAAGGGGGGTGATGTTCCCCCTCTACTCTGCTCTTGTGAGACCCTCCCTGGAGTACTGTGTCCAATTCTGGGATTCCCAAAACAAGAAGGACTAGGAACTGTTGGAGTAAGTCCAGAGGATGGCCACAAAGATGATCAAATGGCTGGAGCTCCTCTCCTATGAAGACAGGCTGAGAGATTTGGGGCCATTCAGTCTGGAGAAGAGAAGGCTCTAAGGAAATCTTATAGTGGCTTTTCCAGTACAGAAAAGCTGGGGAGGGACTTTTTATCAGGGTTAGTAGTGAAAGGACAAGGGGTAATGGTTTTAAGGTGGAAGAGGGTAGATTCTGGTTAGACATTAGGAATAAATTCTTTAGTGTGAGGGTAGTGAGACACTGGAACAAGTTGCTCAAGGGAGATTGTGGATGCCCCCTCCCTAGAAGTGTTTAAGGCCAGGTTGGACAGGGCTTTGAGCAGCCTTGTCTAGCAGGATGTATCCTTGCCCATGTAGAGGGGTTGGAATTAGATGATCTTTAAGGTCCCTTCTAGCTTAAACCATTCTATTATTGTATGATTCTATGATTCTGTGATTCACTTAGTGAAATCATACATACAGAATGAGAAAGAAAAATAACCCCAAAGACTGTGCATTAAAAGTAAATCAAGCTGTTTACAGCTATCTAGTAATCTCCAGGGAAGTTTCCATAATTTCTTCTCTATTGCTTATGTCACAGTTTAACATTTTCCTTTATCTTATAAAAGTGTATGTTGGAAGTAGGTGACTTTGTTTATCCCTGTTAGTTCTGTGAAATTCAGGGTGATGCCTTCTGAAGTTCTGAATAGCTGAAAAGGGACATCTGTGAAGTTTTAGATGGCCATCACTGTAAACTCTTGCTTTCGTATCTTATCTTTCTAACTCCTGTCTGGCCCTAACAACAGTCATAACTCTTTACATAACAGTTTATTATTCTTAGTCACTGTTGTTTGGCCAAGACTCATCAGCTACTTTTAGGATTTAAGCAGTGTCACTGTTGACAGTGCCTAAACTCTGAGTAGGAGCCAAAAGATCTTCATGTGGCTTGGTGCCTATCTTTACATTCTTTTTGGTTTTTCCTCTGGTCATAAATGAATATGCATAAATGTCTATGAACTTTACTGAAAAACAGTATTTCTGAAGAATTCGTTCTGATGCAAAATCAAAGCAGATTTCAATTTGGATTCAAGAATGTTTGCATAGTGCTACTTTCTACCTTGGAACGGAAGTTTCATGAGATTTAAGTTGATTGTGCACTACTTCCACTTCTATTTCAGAGACCACACAAACTAATTTGTGAGTCCTTTCTTTCCCTTTCCCTTCATTCCACACTGAGGTAAAAATTCTTCATGGACCAGCTGTGCCAGGTTTGTGGAATGCAAGTTCTTCCTATGGAATATCCTATAGGAATAAAATCTGTAAAATTGTCTGTGGCAGCTGGGAAGGAAGGAACCACATACTCTCCTACCTTTTCTGTCACATTGACCTAAGCGTCAAGCTGGAACTGTGGTAGAATAAAAGTGGCTGCTTCCATGCATTAAAATTATGTGAAGACAAGTTTAGGAATATTGATTGTATCTCTCTAGCAAAAATAAGTCCCTGAATGGACTTTATCAATTTCTGAATATCTTATCTGGCAGAAAAACAAACAAACAAATAAATAAATAAATAAAAGCTAATGGCTACACTGCCTTTTGCTTCTTGACAAAGAGAATTACATAAATAAGTGCTTTTAAAAGTAGTACATCAACCATTTGTGGCTAGGGTCATGCAGATTGGCCAGCAGTGTTAAGGGGACCACCCAGCACCTCACAAGATCAGGTCATCTATCTTCATACAAGAGGGCTGGGTTCAAAATTATAACTACAGACCTACTTCATAATGAATAGTGATTATGATACAACTGGAAAACATATTAAAGAAAGCAAGTCTTTATGAAGGTTTGTTATCTTCCAGATAATTGCTGACTTTCAACCAGTTATTATTTGCCAAAGTGACCATACATATGACAAACAGGTTTTGTTTGTTCTAATAAAAATGAAGCTGTATCTCTCACTAAGTCCTAGGCAAAAAGAACAGAACCTAGAGTATTTAATATCTGCACTGCTAACCTTCCAGTTTTTCTTATTTTATGTGACAGTCCTAATAAGGAATGGTGTCACTGGCAGAAAACTAAATAGGGAACAATATACATTCAAAAAAAAAAAAAAAACGAAACAAAAGTGTATTGGTGACAACAACTCATCTGTTATGCTTTGCTACTTTCATAAGGATTTATTATGATTTACTTGTACCTGAGGTTTTAAAGTTTTTACTACTCTAGTTGGTCATAACTCAATGGGTCAGTTGTTTGATTAATTCTAGCCTTCCAATAACTTTTGTTCTCATTTTTCTTTCTGGAAGTGTAATTATTAGTTACATTACAGATGGTTATGTCAACGTATTTCAGATTGTAATGAGGAAAACCTATAGGGGTGTAATAAAGATAAAATGACTTCAGTTATACTTTGTGAGCATGTCTCTTGATTTATGCTGTTTTTAAAAACTGCAGTGATAACATTCTTGGAAGTAGACATAGTGAGGTTTTGTTACTCTCATTGTCACTCTGAAGACATATTCCAGTTGGCCGGAGCCTGTGGCTGCAGCTGTCTCTACTTCATTACACCACTTCTAACACCTGCAAGTTTAGGAAATAACTAAGATTTCAGCTGACAACTCCTAGGCATTTATTTATGCTGCAACTTAAAATGACTTAGTCTGCATGCTAGAGGGAAGTGTTCTTCTCTTAAGGGCAGCAACTGATGAGAAGAAAATGTGCTCTAACAGTGAAAAGCAATCATTTGTATCACCCTACACAGGAGAAAAGTTGAGGTTAAACTAATGTTAGTCTAACAAACAGACAAAGATAATTAATTTCTGATATTTATATAACCCTTCTTGTTTATTCTTCTCTTTCAATTTTGGGGAATTGGTAGGAGTCTCCAACATCATGAGCCATCACATAGCACACTACTGCTTGCATTTAAACACTAGATAATAAATTAGAGATATCGTAATTCATAATTTAATTAAAAGTCTTGTTTCCTTTGTCATTTGACTTCTTCTTTAAAGCAACACACTTTTCTGACCTTTCATAAACATAGTGTTATGAAAGATTCCTTAGTCCTTACCTAAGTATATTCTCAGCTTTAAGAACCAAATAGCTCCACTACTGTCTGTATCATGTTTAAAATTAATCCAAGTGTAAGAGGTATTTGGCAGGGAGGTGCTTAGAGAGGTTAGACTGCTCCACTGACTTTGGAGATACAACAAAATGAGATTCAACAGGGAATTAAGTTCTATTATATTAAATATTTCATAAATATTTTAGCAACTTTGGCAAGCATTCTACTTTAGTTATGTACATGTTAATGCAATATGTAGTCTTAGAAAAGCACATTAGCAGAACTGTTGTACTCTGGATTACTACAGCATGAGGGCTGAACCAATTCCCCTCTATGGATTTACTTTCCTTGAGGATCTCCCTGGTTACATGTGTTTCATATTTAGTTTACTATTATCTGGAAAAGTGTTACAAAGTTATTCTAATTAAGACCAGGGTGTAACCTCTGGCCATTAGAATGTCTCAATCTGTGGTGCATTACTGTCTGTTTTTGAATAAGTTTAATTCTTCTTTCCTAGATTAAAGATCTTTTCCCACTAAACTTCATCTGCTGGATTTTGTGTAAAAAAACAGTCAATGCCATAGGCGTGCTGGACACCTTATACATTGACTTGGAAGATGTAAACAAAAACTTAGGAAAAGATTAAAACAAAACAAACAAGCAAAAAAAACCCAAAACCAAAACCAACAACAAAAAAGAAACAACAAAAAAACCAACCTCCCAAAAAAACCCCAACAAAACAACACAAAAAACACACACACACAAAAAAACAAACAGCAAAGCCAAAACAAAACAAAAGCCCAAACCCCTATAGCCCCAACCAAATCCCACAAAAAACTTAGGTGAAAAATGTCAAATTACAACCTCTTATAATTTTAAAATTTTATTAATTGAAAAAATCACACGACTCAATACCTTACTTTGTTAAAATAAATCCACTGATCTACTGGAGAAAGAATTACCTGATTGAAACTTTGAGGACAATTATGTAATGAAAAACGTGGATCCCTTCATACTCTTTTGTCATTTTCCCTTCTTGAAACAGAAGGTTGTACTAGATGACCTTTAGTGATTAATTTCCACCATTTTTAGGATTCCTTGAGAATAGCATATATATAGGTAGCTGTATAAAATATCAAAATACAGTAGAATTCTAGGTTAAAAATGAAGACTAATATAATAAAGGTGTAGAAATGCTTCTTCAAAAGCTTGGTGTCTTTTATGGGTTCCCCACATGCACTGACAGAGTGTATTAACAAAGTGTATAGACATTCTCAGAAGGAAGTTATTTCTGGAAATAAATATGTATTTTGATGTCTTTGTGATACCATAGATTTTCTGTGTGCTTAGGATGAAAAATAGCTGTGGTATTCCAGATGTTGCCTTGCAAAAGCCGTAGGTAACCATTTACTGCTGCATAAATAATTAAAAGTGATCAGAAATTTTATTGTACAGTGTTTTTTGAGTGTATATTTCCTGGAAGGCAGGCAGGTGTGTGACCTTCGTCTGGCTACAGAAACTTAGCTGTATGAAAATGAAAGTATTACATAATATTTGGCCAGAAATAAGTGGTGTGTTAATTACTAATTTCTGAAAGTTTCAGCAGAATAAAGGTTGGAAGCACATTTTTGAAAATCACATAAAGAGGGAGGAAGGAGATGCATGTATGTCTTATATTATTTCATTTGTCCTTGAAGTTATTAAAAATAAAGAAATGTCTTTACTAAGCACAGTTGTAACAAGAAATGTAGTATGGAGATGCATATTACAGTATGTGCTGTGAATTCTGAATGTGATGCAGCAGTTGGCGTAGCAATTTAAAAGCTTAAAGGATTGTGCCTGTAAAGGAAGGTTATACATTTTGGTAAGTAGACCAAATACTTACTGCAGGATCTTGGAGAACCCTTTGTATTTTCAAATGTGTATTAAACATTTAAATTATGTGTTATCATCCAATCTTATATATTCTTTCGTTCTAAATAATTACAAGTTCTTTGAAGTTCCTTTTAAAACACAGAAACATATTTCTGTAAGTAGTATGCCCTAAAATTTGATCCTTAAACTGTATGAACAAATCTTTTAAGAACAATGACAGATAATCATTGGGTTTTGCCATCTGATGTGAACCAATGTTTAACTGACCTTTGGATAATAAAGGTCTTTGTAACACATCTCCAGTTGACTTTCACAAAGAAGAGCAACATTTTTTGGTGACAGTCCTCAGTATTATAAACTCATTTATAAATAAACCCTGACATGTGACAATCCAAACATGAGATATAGATCGTAGAATCATAGATAATAGACTGGTCTGGCTTGGAAAGGACCTCTAATGGTCATTTAATCCAACTCTCCAGCAATGAGCAAGGACATCTTCAGATAGATCAGGTTGCTCAGAACCCCATCCAGTCTGACCTTGTATGTTGCCAGGCATGGGGCTTCTACCACTTCTCTGGGCAACCTGTTCCAGTGTTTCATCATCCTCATTGTAAAAAAATTATTCCCTATATCTAGTCCAAATCTACCCTCTTTTAGTTTAAAACCATAACCCCTTATCATATGACAACAGGCTCTGTTAAAAAGGTTGTTCCCATTCCTATAGGCTCCCTTTAAGTATTGAAAGGTTTCAATAAGGATTGCCCAGGGCTGACCAACCCCAACTCTCTCCACCTTTCTCAACAGATGTGTTCCATTCTTCTGATCATCTTTGTGGCCCTCCCCTGCACTTGCTTCAGTAGGTCCATGTTCTTCTGTGCTCAGTGCACGAGAACTGAATGCAGTACACCAGGTGGTGTCTCATCAGAGTGATATAGAGGGGAACAATCACATTACTTGATCTGCATTGTTGACTCATGTTGAGCTTCTCATCAAGAAACAACCTCACATCTTTCTTGGCCAGGCTGCTCTCAGTCCTTCATCCCCCAGCCTGTATTGGTACTAGGGATTGCCCCGACACAGCTGCAGGACCTTAAAGATCATCTATTTCCAACGTCCCTGCCATGAGCAAAGAACCCTACTACCAGATCAGGTTGCACAAAACTTTGTCCAGCCTGGTCTTAAAAACCTCCAGGGATGGGGCATCAACAAACTCCCTGAGCAACCCATTCCAGTTCCTCCACCACCCATATAGTGAAAGATTTCTTCCTAATACCTAGTCTAAATCTCCCCTCTCTCAGTTTAAAACCATTACCCCTTGTCCTGTCACTATCTTCTCTGATGAAAATGTGGAAAAGCTTTGTCAAATATTTGGAAGTTTAACTGCATAGAAGTTAAATAATAATGGGAAGTACAGATGTTGCTGAAAAGGATCTGTGGGTTATAATAGATCACAAGCTGACAATGATCGACAATATTAGTTTACAGCAGAGATTATCTACATGCAAGGCAGCTATTACAATAAAACACATATAAAATTATGCATTAAGTGATATATGAAATAGTTAAATTCTGTTTCACATTGGTTAGGCCTCAGATGCAATATTATGTTAAGTTTTGGGCTTCATGTTTCAAGCAAGATACAAACCAATTGGGTTGGGTTCAAAAGAAAATAACAAGAATGGTTACACATCTAGAAAACAACCTCTGAAGAAAAACTGAAGGAATTCAGCTTGTTTAGTCTAGACCTGAGAAGACTAAAGGAAGCTATGACAGCAGGCTAGAGAAAGGTAAAAATAGGAGATGGGAATAAACAGTTTTCCATGTACAGAATGAATAGCTGCAAAGTAAAACAGAATTAAGGGAAACTAAGTCCAAGTATCAGTAAAAATTCCTAGCAGTGTGTCTAGCTGATCTGTATAATATAGTGTGAGAGTTTTAAGCAAAGTCCCTTTTTGCGGAAACAAATAGTAAAACTTCTTTGTGAAATAATACAGGTATACTATATATAGGAAATAGCATAACTCCATGTGATCCTCTCCATACCATCTTGGTCTCCAAACTGACAAAACATGGATTTGACAGATGGACCATTCCAGTGGATAAGTAATTGGCTGGATGGCCGCACCCAGAGAGTTGCGGTCAATGGTTCAGTGTCCCAGTGGAGGCAAGTGATGAGTGGCATTCCTCATATTGGGACCAGAGCTGTTTAACATCTATATTGGAGATGTGAACAGTGGGATTAAGTGTCTCCTCAGCAAATTTGCTGATGATACCAAGCTGTGTGGAGTAGTTGACTTCCTAGAGGGAAGGGAGGCCATGCAGAGGGACCTTGGGCTAGTGCCAACCTCATGAAGTTCAACAAGGCCAAGTACAAGGTCCTGCACCTGAGTCGTCACGATCCCAGGCATAAATGCAGGCTTTGTGGAGAGAATGGCTAGAGAGCAGTCCTAAGGAAAAGGACTTGGAAGTGGCAGTAAATGAGAAGTTTGACATGAGTGGCCAGTGTGTACTTGCAGCCCAAATGGGCAAACACATCCTGGGCTGCATCAAAAGAAGTATGGCCAGCAGGCAAAGGAGGTGATTCTGCCCCTCTGCTTTGCTCTGGCCACACCTGAAGTACTGTGTACAGCTCTGGAGGTCTCAGCACAGGAAAGACATGGAGCTGTTGGAGAGGGTTCAGAGAAGGGCCACAAAGAAGATCAAAGGGCTGGAGCACCTCTTCTATGAAGACAGGCTGAGGGAGTTGGGGCTATTCAGCCTGGAGAAGAGAATGCTTTGGAGACATTATAGCGTTACAGATTCTTGACAACAGTGACCATCTCTAGAGATCTCTGCAAGGAGGCTGATGATTCAGATGCTTGTTGCCTTCAGTACTTGCTGTTATATAGTCTCAGCTTTATCAGTGCTTTGAGATTGTTGGGGAAATGACAGTCACAATAGAAAATAGACACAGCTGTTCCACAGGTATGATTCTAAAAACAATGCTGAAAATTGTCCATTTGTATTTATATAGTCAGTGATGGATTTTCATCCCCAGAATTGTTCTAGTCTCATAATGTTAATGAGACTGTTCTGGTTTGGTCTAGTTTCTGGACAGTCTTAATTCATTGACCAAGAATTTACCAGTCTTATACACAGATTTGGTAGTTACCATCCTATTTGTTCTGTCTATGTGACATCGTCCTGCCTCTTACTAATGCCATCATGCTTTCTGGGGGATTATTTGGTTGTGGGTTTTTTGTTTAGGTTTTTTGTTTTGGTGTTGATTTTGGTGCTTTTTGGTTTTAGTTTGTTGGGTTTTTTTTCCTTTTCTTTTTGTTTTGTTTTGTTTGTTTGTTTGTTCTGTTGTTGGGGTTTTTTGGGGTTTTTTTTAAAGATATATTTATATATATTTTTTGTGGGATGGAGGTAAGGAGGGAAGACCAGATCTCTGAAATTATGCAAGTGTGCTGGTTTGGTGGATTCTTTTGGTAATGGGGGAAGGGCCACAGGAGTGTCTCTGGTAAGAAGCTGAGAAGCTCCCCCTGCTCCAAAACCAGCCAAGAAGCCATTACAGGGACAATAGATGCGCCTCAGCAATTAACATACAAAAGAACAGCTGTAATACCTGAGCAGAAAGGCACCTGGGGGGAGAGGAGCTGTGCTGGAGGAGGAGAGCGGAGCTGGTGGTTGGTGAGGAGGAAGGGGAATAAGGTGCCCAAGCAGAAGCTTCCCTGCAACCCATGGTGAGATGGCAGCCTGTCCCCCTGCACTCATGAAGGAACGTGGTGGAACATTCCCTTGCTGCTCCCAGAGGGGTAAACTTGGCCAGTGGGCTTGGATTTTGTGGCCAGTGAATTTGCTGCCAGCGGACTCTGATTTTTCAGCTTTGGGAAACCCTGGCACCAGCGGAATTTGTTCCCAAAGCAGCCCGTGACTCTGTGAGAAGCCCAGGCTGGAGCAGCTCCAGATCTTGTGGGAAGGACTCATGAAGGAGAGGTTCGTGGAGGACTCTCTCCCATGAGAGGGACCCCTGTGGGGAAGCAGGAGAGGACTGTAAGGAATCCTTCTTCCTGAGGAGGATGGTGTGGCAAGAACCACCAGCCTGTGAACTGACTCTAAACCCCATCCCATGTCTCCCTGTGCCACTGGGGGGAGAGATACTGGGAATAAAGTAGTTTGGGCCCGGGAAGAAGGGAGGGGTGTGGTAACATATGTAAGTGCTGCTCTTTGTGTTGTCTGTGTCCTGTGTGTGTTTTATTAGTGTGAAATGAAATTATTATTTTTTCCCCAAGTTGAGTCTCTTTTACCTGGGACTTTAATCGGTGAAGACCCATGAGCTTTGTCCTCATTTCACAGTGTGTGTGGAGGGGTGGGGGAGAGTTGAGTGAGAGTCCATGTGGATGTTCCTTTGTTGTCATGTTGGGCCCAAAACACAGCAGAGACTCTTTAAATAGTACTAACTTTATTTTATCACAACCACTTACTTTGAAACACAGAAAAATGCTGACTTTTTAAACTTAAGCAAGTAATACCTGGTTGGTAGACTTTGACCCTTTTTTTTTTTTTTTTTTTTTTTTCACTGAAGTAGGGGTCTACATTTTCAATATGTCGCATGATGGTCAAAACTGTTTTAGCACAAAAATCTAACAGTTGGAGACTCTCTTCTCATTCAAGGTTTTATTTGTTGACTGAATTTACTTATTTACGGAATACTTTGAAAAGGAAGGAAAGCTTAACTTTCCATCAGATGTATTTTTCTTGTGCTTTGAAGATATAAAGTACTGCATATGTGTATATTCTTACTTACAGTTTATCTTGCTTGTTTGCTTCAAAACCCTTCTGTTCCTTTCCTCACAGTCACTTCACTTCAACTACACTTGAGCTGTCATCCATATATCCCTTCCTCTTATCCTTCTTCCACTGCTTCCACCACCCACTTTGTCCCTCTTCTCATCTTCCAACATCACTTTTGAACAAAAAGAAAGCAAATATAAAAATAAAGGAACTAATATAACAGCTGCAAAACATGAATTAACTTTCCATTTTTTTTAATGTTTTTTTTCTCTTTCCTCTTATCTCTTGGTTTGTCTTATCTGTTTATAAACTCTTTACGGAAAAGGCTATACTTTATTCCTTGTTGTCAAGATTGGTGCCATAGCCTCTCTTTGGAGTACCTAAGTTTTTCTGTAGTGCAGGTTATGACAGTATTGATCTTTTGACTGACATGATAAATCAAGTTGTAATAAAATTAACTACAGATCTTACTTTGTGTAACAGAAAAATAGCTATCAAATGATCCCTGAACTCACTATTTTATGTTAGTTTTTCTTTAGTCTTCCTTACTGAAGGCTACTGTCTACTTCAGTAGGTTTTGTAAGAGCCTCAGTAAGACCTTAGTGCAGACATGGTTATGTGCTGAGTTTTAATGAATAGTTGTTTCATCACATTTCCTGCATTCGGTTCACACCTTATAAATAGTCATTACTATCATATTCAAAGTATTATATTCATATTGTCTTACTCTGCTGAAGATACTGCTGAAGATACTCATGGTGTGTATAGAAAGGTGAGAATCTCTGCAGATGGAGATGCCAATTCTTATTTCCATACAGTCTTTCTCTATGTCATCTAGTTCAATCCTAAGTGTCAATATAAATGTTTGGAGTAAATTGTGTATCTGCAGTGTTGGGATTAAAGAATGAAAATTTTTGCAGGAAGTTTGCAGTGATTTTGTAAAGGGTAAATGACTTTTAAAATAATTTCTATTTTTTTAAAATTTATTTAGGTCAATGTTTTTTTTTGTTTACTATGGGTACATTTGGCTCTGAAGTTTGATTTCTGTAGAGGCGGACTAGCCAGTTGTTGGCTTACTAGGAGGAGGTGGAAGATCACAGTGTCACTCTAGTTGGAGAAGTCCACCACTAAACCATGTCCTTAGGCACCATGTCTACACATCTTTTAGATACCTCCAGGGATGGTGACTTGACCGCTTCTCTCTACAGCCTGTTTGAATTCTTGCCAAACATTTGGGTGAAGAAATTGTTCCTAATATCCAACTTAAGCTCCCCTAGCACAACTTGAGGCCATTTCCCCTAGTTCTATCATTATTAACTTGGGGGAAGAGGCCAATACCCACATCACTACATCTTCCTTCCATGTAGTTGCAAAGAGCAATATGGTCTCTCCTCAGCCTTCTCCAAATTTTTTCAGAATATGTGCAGGAAGTTTGTATTGGCTTCCAAGCCCTTTCTTTTTATTGGGCTGCCTGTTTCTCTGTGCAATGGCTTGTTAAATATTTAGGTAGAGGAATAAAGAGTAAGAGTAGTTGTTACTGTTAGTGATATAACTCACATTTTGAAAGTGAATTGTTCACAGAATCATAGAATCCTAGGGGTTGGAAGGGACCTCAAAAGATCATCTAATCCAACCGCCCTGCCAGAGCAGGATCACCTAGAGCACATCACACAGGAATGCGTCCAGGTGGGTTTTGAATGTCTCCAGTGAAGGAGACTCCACAACCTCTCTGGGCAGCCTGTTCCAGTGCTCTGTCACTTTCACAGTAAATAAGATTTTCTGATATTCACATTGAACCTCCTATGCTCCAGTTTGCACCAATTGCCCCTTGTCCTATCAGTGGTCACCACCAAAAAAAGCATAACTCCATCTTCCTGACATTCACCCTTTACATATTTGTAAACATTAATGAGGTCCCCCCTCAGTCTCCTTTTCTCCAAGCTAAAGAGAACCAACTCCCTCAGCCTCTCCTCATAAGGGAGATGTTCCACTCCATCATCTTTGTGGCTCTGTGCTGGACTCTTTCAAGCAGTTCTCTGTTCTTCTTGAACTGAGGGGCCCAGAACTGGACACAATACTCCAGATGCAGCTTCACCAAGGCAGAATAGAGGGGGAGGAGGAGAACCTCTCTGACCCTCCTAACCACCCCCTTTCTAATGCCCCCCAGGATGCCATTGGCCTTGTTAGCCACAAGGGCACATTGCTGGCTCATGGTCATCTTCCTGTCCACCAGGAGCCTCAGGTCCCTTTCACCTACACTGCTCCCCACCAGTTCAGCCCCCAACCTGTACTGGTACATGGTACTTCTCTTCCCCAGATGCAAAACTCTACATTTGCCCTAGTTGAACTTCATCAAGTTTCTCCCCACCCAGCTCTCCAGCCTGTCTAGGTCCTTAAAGATCTCTGTCCTGTGACCCTCATTTAACAAGAATGTACCATGGATATGAAAGAGTAAAATCCTGGAGCTTTTTAAATCGGTGACTTTAACTGTTACTGTGTGTGTGTAATCAGAATTGAGCATATGTTCTGGTTCTTTAATAAGGGCCTGCAGGACCCGCAGGATTAAGGGATGAACTGAATTTTGGTTACTTAAATGTTTGCATTCTTTCAAACCATCACAAAGGTAAAGCAAAATGAAACTCCTCCTTATGTCTTCATCATTTTCTAAAAGGTTTAGAGGAAAATTTAAGGGAAAAAAAGAAAAAGATTTAGTTATTTTACTAGTCATGGCAAAGTTTGAATCCAGATATTCCTGGGTGCTGAACAGATGCCCATAAAAAAGAGTTCTTCCTCTCTCCACATAGCTGTAATTGATTATTTTACTGACAGATTGCTCAAGACTGAAATGACTACTTACTACAGTAATGACTTGGATTGGTTTTAGCAATACATGGTTTGTACAATAAAGGCCATTGTGTGGCTTCAAGTCATAGCCTGTTTGTTTACATAAGAATAAGAACTGTATATATTCTATTCAATAAACTTATTTGTGAAAGTCTTGGTGGTTTAGCCTTGTGATCCCAAAGGAGAAATAAGGATGTAAGAATTGTCTATATCCCTAGATTGCTTTAGATACTAGGCCACATAATATAAATACCACAAATCTCATTTGAAACTAATTTTTACTTATGTTTTGGTTACATAATATGTTCAAATCTTTCAAATATCTCTTATCCTAAATGAGTGCATATAAAAGACTTATAAATTGTATCATTTTGTACATGAATGGCCTGACCCCTCTGTGAAACAGGAATCTTTTTTTTTTTTTTCTCTGTTTAAATGGTCTTTATTTTTTAGGCCCAGTATATGCATAGTTGTGCAATGGGGAAAAAGAACATGCCAAGAAAGGGAAAGAAAAATAGCTTAAAAAAAAAAAAAAAAAGAAGAAAAAGAAAAAAAGGAAAAAAAAAAAAAAAGGTGGGGAAGGACCTTGGAGTCCCAATGGATAAGTTATCCATGGGGCAGTAATGTGTCCTTGTAGCCAAGAAGCCATTGGAGTGCAATAAGAAGAGTGTGTCCAGAAGGTCAAGGGAGGTTCTCCTCCCCCTCTACGCTGCCCTAGTGACATCCCACCTGAAGTATTGTGTCCAATTCAGGGTTCGCCATTTCAAGAGGGATAGGGATTTACTCAAGAGAGTCCAACGGAGAGCTACAAGGATCATTAAGGGACTGGATCATCTGTATTATGAGGAAAGACTGCAAGACCTGGGTCTGTATAGTCTGGAGAAGAGAAGACTGAGATGGCATCTTATCAAGGTATATAAACTTCTGAAGGGTGGGTTTTAAGAAGGAGGGGCCAATCTCTTTTCAGTCATACCCTGTGATTGGACAAGAGCAGTGGATGCAGGTTGGAGTACAGGAAGTTCCACCTCAACATGAGGAAGAACTTCTTTACTGTGAGGCTTACAGATCACTGGAACAGGCTGACCAGAGTGGTTGTGGATTCTCCTTCTCCGGAGCCTTTCGAGACTCATCTGGATATATTTCTGAGTGACCTGCCCTAGATTCTATAGTGGTCTTGCTCTGGCAGGGGTGTTGGACTAGATAATCTCCAGAGGTCCCTTCCAACCCCCGACATTTTGTGATTCAGTGAAACAGCCTGAAATTTGTCAGCTTCTGGGCAAGTACTCTAATCATTAGGAAGCACCTCAAAAGACAGGGTTAATACATCTACTCCTATTTGAGAGAGAGAAAGAGAGGGAGGAAGCACTCAGAACCTTCTTTAGAAGAGGAAACCTGGATCATGAGTGATAAAGGGGCTAAGTGTTTCCTAGTGGTTCCTTACAGAGATAAACAAGAGAAGTAGAAGTTTAACTGAAGTGCTCTTGGGAGGTCTTGAGGTGTGCCCAACCTTCATTTAGTGACGTTAGTGCTTATGTGGAGAGGATTTTTTTTATTTTTTTTTTCCTACTGAATATGAAGTTTAGGAGCAATCATAGTGATCATAATCAGGCTGTTCTACTTGTTCTAATATAATTAATGTCACTATTTCCCATGCATCCAAAATGTTTTGATTGCCTCCAATTATTTTCAGATGATATTTAAAGGAAGCTCACTGCCTCAGTTTAAACAAGATACACATGAACAAAGTATTGCAAAGTCAGTGGAAGGTAGTAGCTCTCATAGTTTTATTGACCTGAAACAAACAAACAAAAAGAAAAGGAAAAGAAAGAGCTTACTACTTGAGCAACTGTCTGGGAAAAAGAGTATTGTGGAAAAAAAGGCATGCACATAGCTGAGAGAGCCATACTAATACCAGGTATCCCCAGAAGGAATTTTCTATTCTGCTGTGGAAATGAAATGGATTAAGGATTACTGGGATTAGCATTTAGCAATGACTGAGGAGGCTATGGTATCTCAGATCCAAGTATATTGTGAAAACAGACTCTTAATAATCTCCTCCAATAAGCTGTGTCCAAAAATGTATCACGATTTTATTTTCTTTTACATTTTGAAAACATGGTTCTCTATACAAATCCAATGTTTGTGTAATTTCAATTTGCAGTCACAGAGACCAGTGTAACATCTTATATTATTAAAACATTAATGACTGGAAAGTTGGTATGGAATTTCTGTAACAATTTATTTCATAATGAATAATTTATTTCAACATATCCAGTGATTTTATGCAAGTGGTACTTTTTAAAAAAAAATGTGCTCTAAAAACAGTTTCTACAATTATTCACGCTCTCCAGTCAATTTGCAAGAGACATCTTTAGTCAGCAGACTGGTTACAAATGTTTGCAGTTTTGAAACCCTTTCTAATTTTTTAGAAAATCTTCTGAGGTACATGGCTATGCTAGCATAATAGCATACCCTGCAAACTCTTTCTGCTGATATTTTCATAGAATCATAGAATGTCTTGGGTTGGAAGAGACCTCTAAAGATGATCTAGTCCAACTGCCCCTACAATAAGCAGGGAAATCTCACATTAGAACAGATTGCTCAGAGCTCCATCAAGCCTGACCTCAGATGTCTCCAGGGATGGGGCTTCCACCACCCCTCTGGCCAACCAGTTCCAGTGATCCACCCTCCTCATGTTAAAGAATTTTTTGCTCATATCCAACCTCAATCTACCCTTCTCTAGTTTGAAACCATTACCCCTTGTCCTATCATTACATGCCCTAGTGAACAGGTCTTCTCCAGCCTTTTTATAGGCCCGTTTCAGGTATTGGAAGGTTGTTGTAAGGTCTTCCCAGAGTCTTCTCCAGGCTGAACAACCCAAATTCCCTCAGTCTGTCTTCAAAGAGAGGTTCTCCAGCCCTCAGATAATTTTCATTGCTCTCCTCTGGACATACTCAGACAGGTCCACATCTTTCTTGCATTGGGGTCTCCAGAACTGGATGCAGTACTCCAGGTGAGGTCTCACCAGGGCAGAGGGGCAGAATCACCCCTCTCAGTCTGCTGGCCACACTTCTTTTGATTCAGCCTTGGATATGATAGGCCTTCTGGGCTGCAATTGCACATTGGTAACTCATGTCCAGCTTTTGATCTGCTAGTACCCCTAGATCTTTTTCCACAGAGGTGCTCTCTAGCATGTCTTCCCCCAGCCTGTATTAATATCTCTGGTTGCCCTGGCCCAGGTGCAGGATTCTGCACTTGGCCATATTGAACCTCCTGAGGTTTACCTGAGCCCACTTCTTCATCTTGTCCAGGTCCCTCTTGCAGGCATCCCTTCCCTCTGGCATATCCACCCCACCAGCCACATTGTTCTTTTAGAATGAGCATGCTTTTACAATGCAAATATCTTTCAGCTGTTTGAAGAACCTCGAACTGGCACTTGCATGTCATTCTAACATCAAATCGATGTGAAGTTGTTTTCTATTTTTTCTTTTTTTTCCCTCCCTCTCTTATTTAGGGTTTTTCATTTATTTATTTATTTATTTATTTATTTTATTATATCTGTTGCTTCCCTTCTTTCCTACCAATCTTTCTCCTCACTCCCACCATTTTATTTCTTCATTGATATTGGCTGTTTAAGTTAGTGGCAGAAATTTGCTAAACATCACATGATCTATTGCAAACAATATTCAGAGGAATTCAGAAGTATTTACATGCTATCTTTTAGATACTATTTAATGCTTTTAAAATTTGTTTGGATACTAAATAACATACACCAAGATCAAATAGCTTCTTGTTTCCAATAAATTGTTTATGGAACTCTAATGTTGTTAATGAAGACATTCAGGAAAAGATAATTTCTCTGTTGTTTTTTTTTGTGGGTTTTAAATTTTATTTTTTTCCAGCAGAGACTGTCTATAAGCCTATCTTTCTGCAGCCTGCACGTTGCTTCTCCACACCTTAGGCAAATATTTATACTCCACTGTAGTACATATTTGGCATTGTTCATATTAACCTTTACTTTTTTCTTGTAAAATATCAACACAACATATCTTAACAGTGGTTTATGCAATCTTGTAACTGCTTTGAATGTTCATTTATTCTTATTCATTTACTCTCTAGAGGAGAAATCTTCAGGACTTTTACTTTACTTCTCCATTTGCCTGCCTCAGTGGCTTAGGTATTTACTAAAGATCAAGTTGTCTTTACTTACTTGCTGTTGCTTGTTCATATCTGAATTCCTTGGAATGGAGTTTATGGTGTTTCTCCTAACCATTTTTACAGTAGTCCTTCTATGGATTTGAACTTTTGCAGAAGAGGCGATTTTTAATTTTTTTTTTTTTCTAGCTGTGATGTTTAATGCAGATCAAATCTTTAGGTTAGAAATAAATTCTAATCAGTGTAACTGCAATCCTCAGAAAATGTGAAAAAAAATAATCAAAATTTGTAAAGAATGCTGTAGAATACAGCATAAAAATTATGAAGACAAAAGATTACTAACCAGATGAACTTCTTCTATAGTAGGTTAAGAGGTACTGTAAATACAAGAGATGAAGAAAATGTCATACATCTTGACATAATTAAAATTAATGGAATAGTGTCACATGATGTTCTTGTAAGTAGGTTAGAGAAACGTATTACCATAAGGTGGTGCAAAATCTGATGAAAGCCAAAGTAATTATCAATAGCTCATTATCAAACTGAAGAAAGTACAAATTTGAGACTTCACAGTCCTGTTTTAGCAGTTTCTTTGTGATAAAGCAATAGACGATACTTTAAAAATATTAGAAGATGACAGAGGTTACAAGCATACCAGAGAGCCTAATTGGCATTCCAAAAAACCAAAATATTTTCTGGAAGGATGTAGTTCATCAAGAAGAGAAAGTTTCTATATTGAGAAATGAACAGATAGAAGTGTCTTTGAAAAGATCTACAGGATGAAGTGGAACTCAGCTTAAACATCAACAGGAAGTAGTATAGAAGAGTCTTACAGGGAGGAAAGCATGTTAAGTTTACATATCCATAGCAGGTAAGAAGAAATATAATGGGTTTGAATTAAACAAAGAAGATCTGGGTTAGATATAGCAAGAAAGAATTTAAACAGGAATGCGAAGGAAATACTCAAATATATTGACTGCAGAAACTGCAAAATTTCCATTACCTGGAGATTAGATTAAGACAGCTGAAACCACTCCCTGGCATGATGTTTCTTGGTGAGTCTGGTGAATCTTGGAAGCATCCTGTAAAAGGATGGCAGGTATCTATGTTATATTCAGATTGCAAAATCAGAAACCTTTCTTTCTGTTGTTGATACAAAAGTATATGTGTGATTTTTGACAGACTCAGTTTCTCAGTTTTCACTGTATAATTATTGCTGAGACACCACACTCTTCCTGCCAGATTTGTGGAGCCCAATCTGACAGCTCATCTACAAGAGTTAAGGTCAGTTCCAACCCCAAATTAACTTATTGCTTAGCCTCCTTTTTGAGAGTGTAAACAAGGGTATCAATGGATACCAAATGTGACTGTGGTTTTGGTAAACTAGATATTGATTGAGACCAGGGCTTCATTTAATGAAGGCTAGGAAACAGTTAAAAGATATTGACACATTTCAGTCACTGCCACCATAGCCCAGAACCATAACTGGAAATATTCCAAAACTTTTGAAACTTACCCTTTTTTTTTAAATTTATTTTTTAAATTTCCTTCCACAGAGTTACTGTTTTGTCATATTATATTTCATAACTGTTAAAATGCTGAAAAATAAAGGAATGCTTTCTCGATTTAGAGGCTAAAGATTGCACACAGGTTGAAGACTACACTTAAGTACAGGTATTTCAACTTAAAGTAATACAATTATGTGGCATCTCTCTCGTAAGAGCAACATTTTTTTGTGGTTGTTTTGTTTCAGTTTTTTGGTGGTAATTTGAGATAAAAGCTTTAAAATCGTGTAAAAACTGCTAACTAATTCTGTGGCTGGAAGAAAGTAAACTCCATCCAAGTTTATGGTTATAATTAAAAAATTTATATCACAGAAACCGAGTATGTTGTTCATAGCTGCCAGTATTTTTTCTGCCTTTAACTCCAATGACAACCCCGTACTTGAGAGACAAGAAGCTAGTCACATCATACTTTAATATTGAGTAGGAAAATGACGTAATTTTTTATAATATTTACTTCTCAGTTGACAGTATATGTTGGAATGCACATAGTAAGTGAAACAAGGAATTCTATGAAAAAAATATGAAGTTAATCCTTTGAGCTTGACTTGTGAGGGCTTACAAATAGTACCATTTGGCAAGCATTCTCCATAGGGCTTTATTTCAGTCACAATTTATCATTTGTAGAACATGCAGTTTCATACAACAGTGCAGACTACTTCCTATTCAGAAGTACATTACTCCATCTCTGGTAATGATGAAATCAGGTATTCTACCTCCCTCTTTTTCAGTTTTCATTCCTGGTGATGTCAGAGGATACATATGCCTGTACAAAATGAGTTTTCTAGCAATGAAAATTGGAACCGTTACTTGTTTGGAAGCCAGAATGGCACAGGTTACCATCTTGATTTTTACTGTCCTTTTTTAAAAATTCAATTAAACTGAGAAGAGACAGTAAATGTAGCACTTACATCAGTAGTTAACTCTCATCTCATAACATAATGTACTAATTTTAAAGAACAAATTATTTTAAGAATGTAAGGAAAAGCTGTAGTGGTCGGGTAATATTTTGTATTCTGAGGCATTCTATATCCAGCAGCAGAAGTTAAGGAGATCAAAGATAAAATAACACAAACTTTGCAGTGTATCTTCTCAGCTTCTAGAAGTTTGCAGGCCAGGAACTTGTTGAGCTAGAGCCTAGAGAGGTTCTTGGCTGCCCCAAATGAACGCATACGCAAGGAATTTCTGTAATCAGTTTATGGATAGAAGCACTTTGGAGGATAGGCCGTTTACTTCAGACTAGTTCTGGTTTAACCCTGTGGATTAAATCCTGCCAGTCGAGAGAGTACATTAAGTAAAATTCTGAATCACTTATTCCAGTAATTTCATCCAAAAGGAACATAATTGATGTGCTGCAAACATTCTCTGTCACATGAACCAAAACAGGTAATATTCTGGCATTGTTTTATGGTAAGAAGATTGTTTCAAAAATGCATTCCTGATGCCAATTAAAATGCTATGTAAAGAAAATCTCAGTAATCAGTACTGAATAAAAATGTTTGTTTCCAGTAATTCAGTGGAGAAGCTTTGGAGTTTGCCTACTGATGTTTTTCTATGTTGAAAATAGACCCTAAACTTCTGCTTCCTATTTCCTATCTCATTTTTTAAAAATTATTTTTCCTTTACTTACATTTGGTTAAGATACCAAAGAACTTTACCAGAGGGGGATTGTGCAAAGGTTTCATTGACTTTCATTAGATGCTTATGTGGGAATTAGCTGGATATTTTTATGCTACACAGCTAAATATCTTTAGTAGTAAAACACTGTATTTCCTTACATTTCTCTATGTGATATGATCTGCATGTGCAACATTCTCCCAGTTTATCTGAACCATCAGAGAGCAGAGACAGGACAAGATGATCATAATGACAATAGGAGCAAAGGAGTAAAAAGATATTCGATATTAAGAGAAACTCCAAAATAAATGTAAGTAGCAGATAGTATGGATAAAATTTTCAAGTCAGATTTTGTGCAGCAGATATAACCATGAAGGAAGCTGGAAAAGGGACCTCAGAGGAAGTTAAGGAATGGCTGGAAATAAGTTAACATAATATTTGATAACGTTCTGAAAGAAAGTGTTGCCAAAGTTTCCAGAATAACCTAGTTTTCTCTGTTATAAGCAGTAGAATTATTTTTGTGAAGAATCCAACATATGGATGGATCACCCTGCATGCCATAGGTTAACTTATCCTTACCTCAAAAGAGGAAAACAAAGTGTTTCCATAGCTTTCTTTCCTAAACATGGTTACTCAGATGTGTTTTCCTATTAATTTAAAGTGAATTGCAACAAAACATAAAAGAAAAACCTGCAATTACTAATTTTGTCTTCTTAAAATAAAGCCAGTTACTTCAATATACTTCACTGGAAGCTAATTGATTATACTCCAAAAAAAGAAAATCAGTGCTAAAATTAAAACAAGTGAGTGGACTCTTTGATGAAACCAGTCCCAGGCAATGATCTGAAAATCCATTGTTGAGTGTGCTTTTTGGATCTATATAGGTGAACATTTGTGTGTTCCAGACAAAGCTAGGAAAAAGTGTTCCTTCTTCCAAGAAGGAGAAAATTTTAGATTACCATCTTGTATTGTAAATAACACAAAGATAATGATCAGAGATTTGTTTCCCTTGCCAAATCATGGTCTAGTTGTTTCCCTGAAAAATATGAAATGTCTGCTTTCTTCCTACGCATTGAAAATTTCAGATGTAATTGTTTCTGGCCAGGCAAATAAGGAAACCATCAACATCAAATTGAATGAGATTATTTATGCAGATTAAAAGCTTTTGATTATTTGGTGTTTTTTTGTTGGTTTGTTTTTTGTTTTTTGTTGTTTTGGTTTTTTTCCAAAATGCCCCTTCTAATCAGTCAGAACTACATCCATCCTTCTAGATCATATCTATGTGATCACTTTTGGTAAATAAATGAAAAACATTCACTGAAACGGAACAATTTTTTCTTGTAGATTTTCTTATATCTGTCTTTTCTTAAAGAAGATGCAAAGTAACATTACAGTAATTTATGTAATTAGATTGTTTATATTCTTTCTGGATTCTCTTTCATCTAATAGATCATTATTCAGCTTTTCTCGCTCATAAATCGCTGATTAGATCTTTTTCCTTCAGACTAAGTCTACCTTCAGGAAACCTGTAAGAACTTCACATCTTCAAGATCATTATTTCTCAGCCCAATCTGGCCCAAAATTCATCACTCTTTATTTAAGGGAAGACAGATGATGATACAGGCAGTGTGGCATTATAGGCCTTACTTCCATGGGGAAACAGCAAAAAAACTTTTTTTTTTTTTTTTTTTTTGTGTGTGTGTGTGAACTCTGTCCTGTATATGTGCGTAGGAAACTACTACCCACTGATTTCAGTTTCTCATCTTGTAACTTACGTTTAAATCCAGTATAGACACAAATAAGAATGATCCAATACTCTGTTCAGGATATTTGTGTATTTAGCAGCCTGAAATATGGAAATCATATTACTGGGAGCTACAGGGTTTTCAGTTAAACATTTCAGCTAAGAGCTACAAGATACTATGTTGTACCATATTGCTGTAACCTGAAATTTAAAATAATTATTTAGTACGGCAATGAAATCCTTAAATATTTGTGAAAGATTGCAGCTGTTTGTCTAACTTACTGGTATTGACTTTATCTCAAGCCAGAAATGTAAAGTGTTGTGTGAAAACACAGAGCAGCCATGATAACAAATCAGCATATTTGTGGGCAGAATGGAAGATGTTCAGTGTACTCACAGTAGAAAAGTCCTTTCCTTTCCTTTCCTTTCCTTTCCTTTCCTTTCCTTTCCTTTCCTTTCCTTTCCTTTCCTTTCCTTTCCTTTCCTTTCCTTTCCTTTCCTTTCCTTTCCTTTCCTTTCCTTCATGATAACAAATCAGCATATTTGTGGGCAGAATGGAAGATGTTCAGTGTACTCTTTCCTTTCCTTTCCTTTCCTTTCCTTTCCTTTCCTTTCCTTTCCTTTTGCTTCCTTTCACTTCCTTTCACTTCCTTTCCTTTCCCTTCCCTTCCTTTCCTCCCCTTTCCCCTTTCCCCTTTCCCCTTTCCCCTTTCCTTTCATTTCTTCTTTCCTTTTTGTCTCTCTACAAGTCCTTTTAAAAAGTTCCTCCCCCATCTAACCTGCCCTGGAACACTTCCAGGGATGGGGCTTCCACAACTTTCCTGGGCAACCTGTTCCAGAAGATACATGCTTGAACCATGCTAGTTGACAGCATTCAGTGTTTACATGTTGTAGTATGCAAATTAATGATCACAGAAAGGTGATGGCATACACTCGGCACTGGTCCTGTCTGACAGTTGAGTACAGCCACTCTGTCCTGGGATTTGAGAGAAACTCCATGGAAGCATGCCATACTGACCCATCTAGCATCTGGATTGGAAGGCACAGATTGGGCACTTCCATTTATGAACATAGGTATAGCTGTGGATTTCAAAGCAACTAGCTAGTACTAGCTGTAAATTATGATGGCAGAGTTAGGTTTTCTACCCACAATAATGAGAACTTTACACTTCAGACAAATTCTAGAATGCTTTCCTATATTTGCTTAGGTATCTTGTGTTTTCTATCCGTCCTGGAATTTTTCTGTGGATAAAGGACCAGGTGTCTCACTTATATTATTTCCCAGTGGGTAAAATCTTTCTCATAGTATCATTACAATTATAAATACGTAGAATGGTTTCTGTTGGAAGGGACCTTAAAGGTAATTTAGATCCAACCCCTTTACATGGGCAGGGAGACCTCCTACTAGACCAGGTTTCTCAGATTCCCTTTTAACCTGGCCTTGAACATTTCCAGGGATGGGGCTTCCCTAGACAACTTTCCTGGGCAACCTGTTTCAGTGTTTCATTTTGTTCACACTGAAGAATTTCCTCCTAATGTCTAACTTAAATCTTCCCGCTTCAAATTTTAATCCATTACCCCTTGTTCTCTCACTAGACACCCTCGTAAAAAGTCCCTCTCTATCTTTCTTGTAGGCCTTCAGGTACCCTTCTTTAGGTACCGGAAGGTTCCAAAAAGGTCTCCCCAGAGCCTTCTCTTCTCTGGGCTGAACAACTCCAACTTTCTCATCCTGTCTTCATAGGAGAGGTGCTCCAGGCCTCTGATCATCTTAATGCTCTCTGGACTCTGGACTCTCTTCAGGAGCTCCATGTCCTTCTTACATTGTGGACTCTAGAGCTGGACACAGTCTTCCATGTGGGGTCTCACAAGAACAGAGTAGAAGGGGAGAATCACGTCCATCGACCTGCTGGTCATGCTTCTTATGATGCAGCCCAGGACATGGTTGGCTTTCTGCAAGCACATATTGCTGACCTATGTTGAGCTTCTTGTCCATCATCACCCTTAAGTTCTTCTCCTTTGGGCTGTTTTTGATCCATTCTCTGCACAGCCTGTATTAATATTTGGGACTCCCCCTCATTCCACTGAACAGTGGACAAGTGGACTTTTCATGCATTAATTTTTACCATCTTTAAGAAAAGTATATTTTGATACCTGTCAACTTTTCTTGATGAGCTTTTTTTGTTGTGTCTAGATGGAGCTAGGGGGTGGTTCTACAAAATTACAGCTACCTTAACAGCAATATACTGTGACTTCTAAAAAGATTTATTTCAGCATTATACAAAGTAGACAAAGCTTTCAGGGGATGGGTAAGATACATTTTTATTCTAAAAATAGCAGATACTCTTTTGAATGTAAGATTCCTGTTGTCAGAGTGACTATTATCTATTTGTGAGTAGCATAGTACAGGTTAAATTCTGATTACTCATAAAAGTATTCATAACACTGTATTAATATTTAAGTCTTATAATTGCAACATGGCCTCAAAAGGCCACTAACTCCTAAATGTGAAAGTGCAACATGCCAAAGTAAATGCATATCTGACAGATATACCCTCCTAAGAGGCAATAGGTATTTGGTGATCTATATTGAAGAGTTTATTTTTTTATTTGTCTGCAGATTGGCAAATTTTATTTAAATTGTATTACTAATATATTTGTGTATTAATACATTTTGGAAAGTTTTAAAGACACATTCCTCTGTACTCAACTCTTGTAAAACATGTATAGTAGAAAGTTACGGAATATAAAACAGCTTTTGTAGTTCATAGGAAGCAGCCTGGAAGCTTTGTAAACACTGAAACCTAAGTTAAAACAACAGTGATTCTGTTTAGTACTCTAGGGCACTTATCAGTTACAAATGCAAAGAGAAAATGTTTCCTACAGGACTATTTTAGAAGTGAGCTTCTGTTTCTGGTTGAAAACTAAATCTTTGTAAGCTTCATTATTGCAGAAATCAGGGAGCAAGTTGATATTTTCTCGCTTAAACCATTAGCATTTAAGCTTCTCTTACCTCTTGTCACCCCCACCAGTTTTCTTTATCAACCAGTTCTTTATATGAGAGGTCAGTTTTTCTTATTGTGGGGTTCTATTTCCTACCTCCCTCCTTGTGTTTATAGTGAATGCACTGTTTGTATATAGAGAGAGGACACAAGAAACTCCACAACTTACTGGAGTTTAGTCTATGAAGAGCTGGTTGTAAACAAAAATGAGAAAAGACCAATTTGCTTTGCAAAGGAATGCTGTGTGGTGGGTTGATCTGTTGTTTTTGTGGCTTTAAATACTCTTCTTGGAGTTTATTGCTGCCTTCTCAACCATTTAAACAAACTATAAATACTATCTCTATGAGATATGGTGGCTTATAAACACTCATATAAGTTTTTAGTTTCCGTTGAAGTAATTTTTAATGGAACTATATACCTTTATTTAATTAAAACTTTTTACAATTAGCGTTTCTTGCGTTCGTGCCTACTTGGCTTGGAACAGTAGACCAAGAATAACCTAAATGCTCAAAAATCTAATAGGAATCTTATAAAAAAATCTAATAAAAATTATCTAAATGCTCCCAAACCCTACTCTGTGCCCTGACTATTGCCCGACACAGCAACTGACAACTGAAAAGAAGGTGTATAGGTATATTTGGGATATGTCTTTCATTACATGTTACTCATTTCGAGATTGCTGCTGACAGGGTACTATGTTGGTGAGAAAAAGTAATGTAGTTTAGAAATATAAGCACTAAATAACTAAGTGTAGAAAATTATGATTAATTTCCTGTCTTTTACATCTATATTTAATGGCTTGAAATAAAAAAGATGCATTTTTTATAACTCCAATTTTGCTGAGTAAAATTACCAATTGTTAATTTTTCTGAAGATGCATTACAAGAATGCACTCCTTTACAAACATGGAGAAGTATTTTAACAATTTTCCTTCTAAGTATTTTCTTTCTATTCATCAAGTTTCTGATAAACTATCTGGGTTTTGACAGGCTGCCTTTGGAAGAGGTATATTTTGATGCACAGATAATAAAGAACATCGAAAAAACTGGGAGATTCTAGGGACTTTTTGTTGTACAGTGTCTAGATTTGCTTCAATCTGGTGAAGTCAGATAGATTCAATTATAAATTATAGAACCAATAGAGCTTGCACATATCTCAAAACATTTCAAAACTACCTTTTAAGCTATATTCTGTTAGAATTAAAAATGCACAGATTTATAAACATAAACACATGCACAGAGCAACACCAAAAAAAAACAACTTTCCTAACTTTAAAGGGAAAAGTCCAGTTTTTAAGGCAATGAATTTAAGAACATTACATAAATTAGGTAAAGGGAAGGTGCTATGATTACCTGGGAATACTGACATCTGAATTTCCCCAAAATAAGTTGTTACTTTGAAAGACCTGTGTAGCTGAGCAAGTGATTGCAGTAGAGACAACAGTAAAAATGAAAACTCCTAATAAGCATGAAAATAGACATTCAAGAAATGGCTGGTTATTCCAGGCATCTGAGAGAGATGTAAAAAAAAAAGCTAAGAAGAGTTTCTTTTGTATGTGATTATCATGGGGCTTTGGTATTTTTTAATATTTTTTGCACACAAATTTTAAACTGCAGTCCAAATGGTTCTGTTATTTGCCTCGAAAGAGAAAATGTTAATGGGAAAGATAAGGCACTTGGCGTTTTCTGGGGGGTGTTTTCTTTTGTTTTGTTTCTTTTTTTAAGCCCTTACCATTTTTTACCGTTTCTGCTTTTGTATGCAAGGCTGGGATGAAAGTCATTAGTTCCACAAATAAGAAAGAAATATTATGAATTTATCTCTATGTCTACAAACAGATAATGAAGAACCTAGCTGCTTCCTTTCCTTAAGAGAAATGTGAATGTGGCGTATTTCCATTCAAAAAGTTAAAACAGATTCTAACAGATGTGATCATGCACTTCCTTTTAACCTTTGGCTGCATTGCTATTTCTTTGAAGTCATTCCTGCCACAGGTAGTGAAAACTGAGTGCATGTTATTTTAGTTATTCCTTCTTCCCCAACAGGAAGCAGTTCTTTCATAATGTGCATTTTTTATCATCTGATTTATTGTCTTTGTTTGCTTTGCTATTCAGTTCTTCTTTCTTAAAAAAAAAAAAAAAAAAGTAATAAAAAAATAGAAAAACTCTAGTGCATACCTTTGTCTAAGCTGCTTCTTATTATTTACAAGAGCTGCAAAGCATTTTTATGGAAAGCAGTTCGGACTTCAACAAATGTAGGGTGAATATTTGAATGAATATTGATTATGAATGAATAATATTCTTAATTTACCTTTGACACAGTCCATTCTTTCTTTATGAAAATACTTGCATTTTTTTTTTTTCCCATTGAAAACAATTCAGCTGTAACACTTCCCAATGAAGTCTTCAAGAAATGAAATAAACAATATTACAACAGAAAATGAAGTAGAAAGATATACATAATGAAAGGATTTTAGAATTGAGGTATTGTGTGTATTTCTTATGCATGCTGAATTTTTGTAAATTTAAAAAAGGTAATGTAAAAATACTCTTTCAAACAGTAATATTATTATTATGCAGCTTCTGTTTAGTATCTTGATTTTACACGTCTGTTTCTTAAGCAATAACTGTAAAACCTATTTAACATTGTCTGAATTCTGTAGTGTGTTGGGGAAGATTTCCGAATAGATACAGACAATTTAGTTCTGTGAATTGGAATGGATATTTTTTTAAATGAAAACTGAAATGCATTAGAAATTACAGAAATATATATCTAAAATAAAATGTACATATTAAGCAAAATATTTTTCTCAAAATAAATATCTACAAACATTTTTGTAGCTAACCTTGGCTGTTCTCAGAAGAAATGCACATTATGACTATACTTGATTGCTCCCAAGTAATTAAAAAAACAAAACAACAAAACCTCAAAATAATGTGTATTTTAAAACATCTGTTATTGACTATGTCTTTTGGGGGAACAGCTATGCTAACTCAGCCTCTCATCAATGAGAACTTGGTGTGCTAAACAACAATATAAAAGCAGATGTACAATAACGGCCGGAAGGCTGGAATATTTTGGCTACTGCCTCTTCCTTCGTAACAGGAAATGAACAGCTCATGTCATAATCTGTCTAAACATTTCTTTGTCATTCTTTCACTGACTCCAGAGTGAATTCAATAAGACAGCACTTTGTTCTCTGAAAACATCCGTGTTCCACCACCTAAGTTTCAATGTTTCTTTTGTACAAACAATGCTTTTGTACTGACTTACCAAAGGCAAATATATTCTTCTGGGGTTTAACTTTTTTTTAGATGTTTTTGCAGTGTTTCTACACTTTTAAAGAATGCTTAAATTACAATGAAGGCTGTGTTCTGCATGTAATGTTTATGAGCAATATGAATGTCAGATAGAAAAACTAACCAAAAAACTCCACAGTTCTTCTCCCACACTAAGAAATATTTTTGTCTATTTAAAATTAAGAAATATTACTTCCTTATTTTTCTCAATACTCCATTTTTTCTAACAATTCACAGACAATTTCATATGTTCTTATAACAGGTCCTTCCAAGAAAATATTTTTCTATAAAACTATACTCCTACAGTGAATGGAATGCCAATTTTTGAAAATATTGAGTGTTTGAAGAAGACACAACATAATAGAAATGCAGTAAAAATCAAAGCAAATCCAGGGAAGTATCCAGAGAAATATAGAGGTAAAAACCTCCTGAAAGGAAAGCTGTGTAAATGTCAGACACTTCAAAAAAGACTGTTAAATTGAACTTTCCAGGTACACACTCAGCAATATTACCACAATACTTCTAGAAAACTCCATGAATTCAAAGGCAGAAGTTCTTTCATCTTTTTCTGTTTGGTTGTTGCTCATTTGTTGCTTGTTTGTTGGTTTTTTTTTACTTGTTTTTGGCTTTGGTTTTGGCTTTCTTTTGGGGGGTTTCGCTTTTTGTGGTGTTTTGTTTTGTTGTTCTTGTTTGTAGCTACATACCCTCCTCCCCAGCCCCCAATAATAAAGCGTATTTGGTAAAGATGGCATTTCTTTTGTTAATAAACAATGCTTATCATGCCCTAATGATTGATCATGCCAAATTCTATTTAATGCAAGACTGTTCCAGCCCCTTATGTATAGCCTTTTGTATTTATACCACCATTTTTCTCCCGTACCTTCCACATTTGCTGGTGTTTTGATAGTACTAGTACCATTCTCTTTGCTATACTAGAACATTTTTTCTGCACCCTTACACATTATGGAACAACCACCAGACTTGTCTCAGGTGTGCCCTTTTGACATTTCGACTACCCCATCTTCCACCTGTCTATTATTTTTTAACTGACTGTAGAGAATAACTTGGGGTATCTGTTACATGACTTGGCAGAAAGAGCTCAGAGCCATTATAGTTGCATGTTTGCAAGTTTTGCTTTGACACTGAACACATGAAGGAAAACTATGCACTATGACTGCAGTGCAAACTCCTATAATTACAAGACTTCTGTAGGTAAAAGGTATGTATACTTTTTATGCTGTTAGATGTCTATTTCTTACGAGGAATGATGTTCTGATGTCTCAAGAGCTGACTGTGATTTTGTACCTCTAAGATATGCATCATTAGTTGTGGTAGACCAAAACATTTTGATACAAAATTAATTCATATATTTCAGAGCTACTTTGTATCTGCATATGATTGCCTCAATATGCTTTTCATTGTACTAGGGCTAGAGGGGGAATTTCTGTTTCTCTTTGGGTGATGTTCAATCTGAAGTGCTTAAGACTGATCAAAATGGCCAGTAATTTGCTGGACATTATGTTGTCTGTGTTAAACCAAGTCACAAATGTTGACAAAAGCTTCTTAAAAGAGTCCATCATTCCTCTCCTATTGAAGACCTTACTATAGTGCCATAATGCAAAATATATGAAGCATATTTACAAATTTGTCCACACAGCAGAATTTTTGTAGGACCATCTGGAGATAACTGCAGTTACTTTTGTTAGTTTGACTAGAAAGGCAAACAGCAGGTATAGAGCCTCTTGCATTATATTTCAATTTGGCTGCAAAAATCACAAGCAGTTTTTTCTTTCCAAAATGAATTTTTAAAAGCAAATTAAACTGCATTATCCAAACAGGGATTTACCCTGAGGAAGAGAGGTGTTATATCCTGGCATTGAAGAGTCTGCTTTATGTAGAGGTGTATGACACTCATGTCATGCTCTCCTTACCCCACATGATGGCAAACATCTGCACTGATATTCTGATTAGCAGATGATTTGTGTCATTATATATTGCATATTTCTGCAGGGGAGACCTTAGTAGCTCCTGCCTTGCCTTGTAACAACTTCTTAGAGCTTTAAGAGAATTTTTTATAATTGTTGATAGATGCTTTTTGATGGAGTAAACTTCTTTTCAGGTTGCTTAAAGAATAATCTTTTAATAAATTATCAAAAACTTCAGAGCTAGTATCTGGTATTTTCTTTTGATCAGCCAAAAGGATTTAGTCATCCTTTGATGCAGAGTGGCATAAAGATTTTTTAAAAAAAACTTTATAGAAAGTTCTGAAAACTTCCTAATCACTGAAAACTTGTCCACTTCTCATTACTTTTTATAAGTAGTTCTTTGTGTTTAGGAGTACAATAAGCAGATATTTGCCAGTTTTCTGTGTATGGTTTGTGGTTTTTTTTATTATTATTTATTATCTAGTTATTTATTTATTTTTTTAAATTTGTGGGGGTTTTATTATTATTATTTTGTTTAGTGTTCTTTGTGTTTTGTTTGTTTGTTTTTATTTGTTTGTTTTTTTTAATCCAAGCTCTATTTGGAACATACATAGTTTGCTAAGAGGCTTGGGTAGAGTTATCATCATCCAATCCTGATGTTTTAAAAAGCCACTGTAATGCCATATTTTCTTATCAGAATATTCTATGTTGATTCAAAGGTTTTTATCTGGTTTTGCAGTTGAGTTGTAGCAGCAATATTTTTAGTTTATAACTACTAGTATGTGCAATTTGAAATAATGCAAGACAAAGCTTTTATGGAATTATAAAATATTCTCAAAAAAAATAACAATCAGTGTCTTACAAGTCTACGACAAATAATTTCCACTGTGATTCTGACATTACAAGCACCAGTCTGAGTTACAATAAAATGAGTTACAATCTGAGTCTTTATAGTATCTACCCAGCTTTACCATTTTGGTATTCTATGTCAGCTCGGATTGCTCTACAGGTAAAAATTTCCGAAGAACTTGAAACACATGAATCTGCAATTTGGTAATCGATGATACAGAGACAGGGTACAATTACACCTGGTAAACTAAAGAGAAAACTTTTTAGAAAAGGTTTATTTAATGTCTGAGCCAGAAGTTGAGGAAGTGTTAGGAAGATATTATGAGGATATTATGAGAATACATCTCGCTCTCAAGTTGATAAATGAAAAAAAAAAAAGTACCAAAAAGCAACGTGCATATTTAGAAAGATTTCAAAGAAGTGATTTTGGATCAAGAAGAGTATTTGCAATTTTTTTTAACTCAAATTCATTATGTTTTGGTTCACCAAAAAAAAATAAAATAATAAAATGTCAGTATACTTGCATTTGTATGTGCATGGCAGTGAAAATACACTATGTATTTAAGAACAAACAGTTCACATGCAACTTCTAAAATCTGTTATACATAAGGAATGTAGTAAGGTTATCCCCATGATGAACACTTCCAAATTCTAGACAAAGTAAGGGAATCAAGAAGACAATCAAGGTAGTTAGGACAAACTGTATACCAGAATTCTTAGATACTAACTATTCCTGTATGTATCAATTTATAGCTGCAGGATTGTAAACTTTTTTTTTTTTTTTCAATATACTTTATATAAAACCTAAATTAAAATAAATAATCACTTAAAAAGCAAAAGTACTTAAATAATATTTTTAAAACTAATTCACAGCTTCATTAGAAACATTCACTGTCAATTAAAATCTATCAGGAGTGTCATATAAAAATGCCTAAAATTATGAAATCTTCCAGATATATAAAAAGAAGTTTGATGTACCTGCCACAACACAATGTCCCTGGAAGTCTTATTGGCACACATAGAGTATAATACAGTACAATTTAGCCAAAACTGTTCACCGTGCAGTAGAAAAAAAATGACCATTAAAACAATATCACCTGCCTCACCCTGTTGAAGGTGAGAAAGAACTCTTTCTGGTTATTCTGTCTACTTTCAGTTCCTTGATGGCTATTCTGGATTCTCTTTTGCTATGGATGCTAGTTTATTTTATTTTCACTGGTAGTAGCTGTGATTTCTATTGGTAACACCTATGTGCTCTAAAAAATTTACCTTCATTAGGTCAAGAGCTACAAACATGAATAGACCTGGAGACTTATTAGCATAAAATCTTTGACAGAATGGGAAACTTCCAAGAATTATAGTGAGCTATAATTTAAATTTAAACCAAAGAACCTACTTAATCTTGTTGGCTCATCTTTATTTATTTTTTTTTTTTCCAAAACCAGGTGGTGAATACCAATATTTTCATGTTCTGATCTGCCAGCTTTAGGGCTTGTACTCTTCATAACAAGCTTTAATACTACTATATCAGATAGTCATGATATTTTAGAAAGATGCAGTGATTTCTAGGAAATTCTGAATTAAAATAAGTTTCTTCCTTGCTTTGAACAGCAGAAATAAGCTGAATACTAAAACCATGAATTTTTTATAGATTTAGAAAAAAGTTCAAAGAAAATGAATACATCTGAATTTTTCACTTAAAACACTTCAACAGTCTTCACCTAAAAAGCTTTAAAGTCTGTTCAGAATTATTTCCATCTAAGTAATGATTTCACTCACAATGTCTGAATGGATTCACATCTATCTCTTAGAAAGGAGATATGTCACAGTGAGACATAAAACCTGGAAGACTAGAGGGAGAGAGAGAAAGGAATTCACATATGGAAGATGTTAGAAGAGTCTGCAAAATTCAGTTGCAAATCTTATGCTTCTTCTCAGTTTTACATGGTTCTAAATCAAACACTTGCCTCCAACCCACTTTCCAAAATCTGTGAGTTGAATGTGTGAGACTCAAAATCCGGCTCTGAATGAGAGTTCTGTGTCCCAGAGTCACCATTAATACTGAAGCATAATACAACTATGACAGTGCAAGACGTGTATTTATATGCACTGTTCATGAAAATCCCAAACAACACTAATGGTGTTTTATTTGAGAGCCTTTGATGTTAATAAGAGATAGGCTTATGCCAAGTCTGGCACATCAGAATTTGAATTGTATAAAGGCAGCAGCCACAGCAGCTTTGTTCTGCATGAAGGCTTACATGTTGAGAGAGAGATTGTGTTTACAGTTGTGAGCAGTGTAAAAATATTTTCAGAGGCTATAATGCTGTTCCATGTCTTTTATTTGTTGAACAGGGCTGACTATCAACCAGCTGACAGTTTTCAAGCTAATGGGAAATGAACCAATGGATTTCCTCCCCCCTTTCATACCGGAGGCCTTGGTGAGCTATGTCCCAGTCCTGAAACAGTTCTTTGAAATTGCTCTCTTTTGTGATCTAGTTAAAAGTGCATATTTCTAACCTCCATCTTAGTTTGGTTTCAGTTGGGGAAAATAAATAAATAAGCAAATAAAATCTTATAGTCCAAATTGATAAACCTAAGAATCACTTAAAAAAAAAAAAAGAAAAAAAAAAGAAAAAAAAAAAAAAGAGGAGGAAGTTAGAAAACTTAGCCATATGTGAGTATTTACAAACCTTACACATATGTATATAAAAGTTACAAGCAATACAATTTTGAAACCATCATAATGAAATCAGAGGAGCTACATGTGTAAGTTTTTTTGCTATTCTCCCAACCCAAAGAATTCCCATGTTTAGTTTAATTTAAGCTTCTGAAAGCAGTGCCTGAAGTCATCATTGTTATACAGTCACCCAAGTTTAGACATCTAAAAATTAGTTATTAACACTTAATTAAAGCTCCAACCTGACATTATTGTGCATGAAAATCCAGGGCTTGATACACTGACTTGTGCACAGATGCCCAGCAGCATTACAGATGTCCCAAGGTTCAGAAGACAGTCACATAAGTGACTACAGCATAGAAGTCACACAATTCCAGATTGGCAGCTGAAAACAAAGTAGGAAACCAAAGTATATCAACACTGTTCACTCAGGTGTGGAGAGATGAAACAAACCTCATTGAGCTTAGGGAGTTATTCAGGTGAACTGTGCAGAATGTGGGTAGTTTAGAGTGAGCTCAGTAACTCTCTAAATTTACTGACTGTTGATGAGATCCCTAATGATTTGAATACATGTGTAGGTAACTAGGTCACATCCGAAAAATCTGCAATTTGGTAATAAAGTTCAACCTAGTCAATCTAACAAATGTCTGTATTAGTCTAAACAGGCAAGTTATTCCATTTGAGATTCACTAGACCATTCAAGGTATTTGCACAGGTTTGGCAGGGGACAAGAAGAAGAACTACAAGTTATCTTTTTTTTTTCATATCAGCAATGTTTGGAAGAGAACTGCAGCAGAGATGTAAAAGACAAAATATTAAATAATTCTTCACATTTGCATGTGTGTTGCCACAGGCACAAATTATTTATCTTAATTTCTCTTCTCTGTCTAGTCTGTGTGCCATTTCACTTAGATACAATTTTCCTAAGATATCCTTGTAAACCTCATTATCCCCTTTCCTGCTTTCCTGATTTCTAGCTCTTCTTTCTCCCCTCCTTTATCCTGGCCTCATGACTTCGAACTAAAGACATACTTCCATTATCTGTAGTGAACTGAAATAAATTAAATAACTAATGCTCTTCTCCCTATAAGGAGTGCTTGGCTCCCTTCCTTAAGTCTCTCATTTCTATTTCCAATGTTTTCGTACTCCATTTCAGTCCTTCTTCCTTTTCCATCTTCTGGGTTACCTTCCTTGAGTTCTGTATTTTTTATTCTGATGTCTTCTCCTACAAAACTCCCTGTACAATTAAATTAAACATGCTCAGAATTATTTTTTTTAACTAGTGTAATGTCTTTCTAAACTGTCTAACTGTCCAAAACACATGGCCTACATACAAACTGTCTGAATGGCCCCAGCTTCAGTCTTGTCTGAACTATAGTAATGCAAGTAACATTTGTAACAACCGATGTCAGTGAAGACTGCAATGAGTAGGAGCTATTTTATTTATCAGTGTAGTTTTTCTGTTCTGGCCTTAATTTATTTAATTATTTATTTATTTGTTCTCTCTTGAATGTCATCAGAATAACTTTTTTTATTATGAATGTGTCCATTTCAAGTCCAATTTGAAGCCCACACTCTCCCAGAGTTTGCTATAAAACCTGTTTCTGCTCATGTGCCTATAGGTTGAGACTACCACAGGTTATGTGTACTGGATTCAACCTTCAGGAAATGTTGGAGGAAGACTGTGCTAACCCTTAGTGTACACTCAAGCACACACACCTAAACTTTAAGCAGGACAATCAAGTAATGCTTGGATGAATGTTTTCCATACAACTTCTCTGTTCTAACTCATTTGTGGACCTCGCAAGTAAGCAATTGTAGAAGCAGCAATACTAAGATCTTCCTTAACAGAAATCCTACCACAGGTGTTAAAACACCCAAGTAGCACACAGTTTAACTGAACAGGCTGTTTCGCAGTATTGCTGGAGACCAGATTTTCTAGCTATTGAAAATAGTAATATTCTGATATCACTTATACTTGATTTTTTTTTAGAAAGATCAAAATGTCCACCTTCAGAATTTCATGTACAACCACATTTTAAGTATCAGCAGAACTTGAAAGCATTGACCTTCAATATTTAAGTATAGCCTCAAATACTACTACTATTACTACTACTACTATTACTACCACCAATAATATAGATAACATTAAAAATTGTTTAATTATAATATAAATACATAAAAGGTAAAAATAAACACAATTACAATTTTGAATGTCAATATTATAACTACCCCAAAAGAATAAATTCTTTATAATAACAAGAAAAAACTAGAAAGTCTAAAGGCTCTATGTTTCTGCTTGATTTTTCCCCCAAGTTTACATACTGTGAAACCCTGAAATTCCAACAAAGCTAGTTTTGCCAATAAGCCCTGTTTGATCCAGTCTTTGCATTTAATTTTCTACCCAGACACTTTTCAGTATTCTTAATCAAATTACTTAGAACTGGTAACTTTGATTAATTAATTTAATTAAATTTGAGAGATCCAGTGCACTCATGTCCTAGATAGAGAACTCTTTTCAGGATTTACATAATTGTCACATACATATTCTTCTGGGAAGAATTAATAGGAACAGGAAACCTGTTAACATTTAGAATGGATAAATGAGATTACTGATTAAATTCCTTTCCTACAAGTGCAGCCTTAATGAAAAAAATATTTACAGTATTTAGAAACACTACAGAATAATGGAAGCCACATTTTATGATGATGAGCATGATATAAAGATTAGCTTAGTCTCCAGTTTTATCCCTATTTGATTGTTTATATTAACTCATTGGTTTAAGAACTGACAGTGAAAATGTAGTATTTTTTTTTGTTCCAACTCAAGAGATTTAAAATCTAGCTCATAGTCTTGGTGACTGAGCATAATTAAGTTGGTAGTTTTATATGTATAAAATATTTTGTACAAAATATATTTTAAAAAATATTGAAGGCACAAAGACAAGTGTAAAAAAAAGTCGAAGGGAAGCATTGTTATTAAAATTTCCTTAGAATAATGAACCCCAGGGAAAATCAATCCTAGAAAATTTAAGCTCAAATGATAAAAAACTGAAATAACCGATGTGGGAGAGTTATAATGGTAAGTGCAGGCCCAAATGGATTGAAAGTTGCATTACCTTTTTTAACCTATCACAGAGGCATAATTATTTTTATAATTCCCTGAGGCTGATTCTAATGAAATTTTAGCAGTAATGTTGAAGTCCTGTTTTATTACCACAGATTGGCTTTTACCACAGGCTTTTTGGAACAACTTAGTTGTCCACTGTGTTATTTTTCATATCTGGGAGAGGTTTCTTCTGTAAACAAAGTGGAACTGACTGTGGAGTCTTGGTTAAGGTTTGGTTTCAGCTAATCTTGCTTAAAATTCGTAAACTATCCTCTTGAGCTTTTAGATACCTTTCATTGGAAATTACGGAACACACCTCTTCAAAAAGTAGATATGATCTGGGATGAAAATGGTAATGATCTGGAATCAGAAATGTAATTTTAAATTTCATTATGATATCCAAAGACTATCTTAAAACCAACTCCTCCAGCTTTTTATTTTACTTTATTTTATTTTATTTTTTTTAAGCTTGTAATACTTTTTATTGTAATACTGAAGAAGTTTGCTGAGCAACAGTTTGAGTCTCAGTGATATTTGTATTGCATGAAAAATATATTCCTAATATAAACTTAAATTACTGTAGACTGATTCATTAAATGTTGTAATCCTTAATAGCAACCACCTTTTTTGTAAGTGGCCTGCAGCTTAACATTTTTGAATGAATATTCTGAAGAAAGTCTAAAGAATATTTCCAATTTAAATAGGATTATATAAACAAACAAAAAAAAATTGTCCTTTTGTGTTTACAGAAATTAAAGTTAGGTCACATTAAAATCCCTTTTCAATTTAAATGAAACTTGATATAATTCCATTTTTCTTGTCACTTTTGCTTCCAATGTTTAGAAGAGAAATTAATTAATAGAAGTATCAGATAGATTCAGTATTTATTTTTTTGAGGGGTTTATTTTAAGACATTTTTAAGTGTAATGAAAATTGTGTTTCATTTAGTTCAGGGTAGTAAGTGGCTTTTCTGCAAGTTTCAAAATCTACTAGGCTTCCACCTACAATAGAAGTCTGCTACTCAAATTTGTATTATTTCAGTCTCCCCATGCCTGATTAATTGCAAAATTAAATTGCAAAAAAATTAAATAATCCATACCTAATTTGTTGTGGTGACTGCTGAAATTTCTGGAAGAGTGACAGGAAGTTTTTGGATGAGATTCAGGGCATGATTTAATTCACCAAAGTTTAGTCATCTGTAGTGTATATATCTACACCTGTGCTAGCATAAAATTGAGGGAAATTGGCAAAATGCAAAGTAATAATAGATAAAGTTATTGGTTTAGGATGAGATAAATTAATCCACATGAGCCTTCACTGGAGATAACACGATTAACTCATATATAATCATCATGCTTCAGGTACATAAACTTACATCAATTAAACAGTGTGTCTGAGTTTTGGGTTAGAAAACACCCAAGCTCTTCCTCTCCCTCCTTTTATCTTTAGAAAAGGATACAAGCTCACTGCAACACTTTTGGAATTACCATGGAAGGAGGCTGTTGTGTAAAGCAGGGTACTTGCAGGAACAGCATGGTCTCTACTGTTAAATTCTTTCCCAAATAGACTCAGGTAAAACTGTGGGCAAGTTAAACCACAGGCATTGTGTCTTGTACATCTCCTATATTGAGGCAATGTGTAGAAGAAAATAAGCTAAATTCTCTTGACAGTTTTTTTGGTTTTCTGGTTGCTTTTATAACTGTCGATCTCTGTATTTTTTAGACTGACTTTAAAGTCATAACATGAAGTCGTATCATCTTTTAATACTCTGAGATTATAAATGTATTTGGAGCTGTTTCTTTGCTTTAAACAGAGATCAGTATACCAATAATGTTCAGTAATTAATAAAAATTAAGAACATTCACTAGCAAAATGTATCATGCTCTGCTTTTCTTTACTTCTTCCCTCCCACCTCTCTTTCTCTGTTGAAAGAAGTAAGCTCAGCCATAAGGATTAATCTTGTAGAAACCTGATACAGACTAAATCATGCAGCTAGTTGTCCTGTGTTTAACTTGCTTGTTCTCATCTCATTTTGGCTGGGAATGAACAGAGATCAATAGATATATAAGTACTTCCAATCCCAAATACCTGTTCATGAAAGCAATATTTTAGACCTCTCTCTACAATTCAGTTTCCTATGTATTCTTCTACCTCAGCTGAGCAGCTGACTTCCAACCCCAGATGGAACCAATAGCTTCTCCCTTACAAATTGCAGATTCCCAGGTGAAGTAAATAGTGAAAATTAATTACTACATATATCCTTTCTCTTTCCTGCCATCTGTTTCTAATACCTTTTCTTATAAACCTTATAAACCTGGGTTTCCTCTCCTAGGTCTTTATGTTAGTCTCTAAAGTAGTTCCTCCAGCAGCAAATGTCCCTGAAAATTGAAATTACAGTAAGCTAGAAGTGAAAAGAAAAATATTCATCCAGGCTCTCTGTAGTTTCCTTGATCTGCTAAACTTCATATCTTTTCTCTCTAAGCCCAAATCCTACCCGATACATCACTTGTGGTTCCTGCAGGACCAGGTATTGAGGGTAATGTGCATCACAGACACCAATTCTTAAGTCCAAATAAAGGTAGCACGTTCACCCTAAGAGCTGAATCTGCCAAATACTTTAATATTTTGACACACTTACAAAATACACACTGAATTAAAACCTTTGAATTTTTAATTAAAACTGTGCCGTTAAACTGGTAGTTATGATAATGTTGTGTTTTGTTTTGTTTTTTCTTTAAGTATGTTGCAAGCACCAACTTTGAAACTTTTTTTTTTTTTTTTTTCAAAAAAACATTTGTGAAGTAGATAATAATTTTCTTCATTTTTTTTTGCAGAAACTCATGAAACATTGCCAAACCACAGAGGTAGCTAGTGTCAAGGCTGGGTGAGATCAGAATTTCTGAGAACTCCACAATCCTGAAAGCAGCTCAATCTAAAATGTAGGATATGGAAAAGAATGTAATATGTTCTAAAACACATATACACGCACCCCTGCCCCCATGCATAGAGAAACTTCTTGAATATTACAGCAGATCCTCTTAGGACTCAAAAGACTTCATTTGATCTCATCTGGCTTTGGCTTTGACCCTGTCTATGTGATGAATGTGAAGATTTCTACATAAATTAAGGAATAGTGAATTACAGAGCTTAAATTCTGTTTTTACAAATAGGATTTTGTTTCCTCACTTTTTTTTTTTTTTTTTTTTTTTTTTTTTTCTCAGATAAGTTCCTGAAGAAGTAGAGGTTATACTTTTTGAAAGGTGATTCCTCTTGTCCCTTAAAAAAAAACATTTATTGGGACAGAGTTATGCTCAAAAATTGCAGCACCCACTAATTGCAGAAACAAGTATAGATAACTTGATTTTTAAACAAAATTTTAAAATATTCATTGTACAAATAGTTCATCATAGAAATAAAGCATAGAATACTAGGCATTTTTAAAAACAACTGCTCAGAAGAGCTCAACTTCTGCCAGAGTTTCTGCAGTAAAGAAAGCCAAAATGTCCCATTCACAAAATTCATTGCATTTCTTGTGAAAGAATTACCGTTTCTAATTTCTAATGACTTTTGAAAAGCAGGTCAGATGCACCATCTCCAGTGCTAGTTCTCTAATCTTGCATGTACTAAGCTAATTACCCATCAGAGCTGAGAGTATTCAGCATCAGGACCTTTCCCAGGCTCTGGGCTGCACTCTTTCAATGTACACTGCCAGTCTATCAGCTGTTTGCTGGGCCTTGAACAACAGCTGCCAGCAACTGCAAACATCCGGCCTCAACTCAGGGGCATAAAGAGCCAATTGATAGGAACAAACGTCAGGGTGCGTAGGAATGCCTACACAATTATAAATTAAATCTTTGAATTTTAATAGTCTTAATTGAAAGAAAGAGAATTAAAAAGAAAAAAGGAAGCTGATGCTAAGCTAAGTGGGATTGTGGTATATTGATATTATGCTCATGGTTACCCCAAAATGATTGCAGTGATTTTTACTAGAGTTGTCTTAGATTTAACCCATTCTGACCTTCATTTCCCATGCATCTACCCTCACAAGCAAGTTTCTGCAATACTCTGATAAGCTGCTTAGTCAAACATCATTTGGCTCTAACAGTGGGCTGATCTGTTTCCTTGTCAAAAGGTAGCTAACCCAGTTATTCAGCCTCCAAAATAGCAGGTGAGAGACTATATGGATATGTTGGTCTTTCATGTCTGTGAACTGATACCCTTGTCAAAATGACTCTCTTGTTGTACTGCAATTAGTAATTTAAAAAATATATTCGTGGTAACTTCGGTGTTTGAGCAAATGAACATTGACTTGTTGGGAGAGGTCCCTCCTGACTGAATTAGCAGGGACAGATCAGATAGAATTTCTTAGTGAAATATTTCCACAGTTATTCTACTTCTTTAAAAAAATGAATGTGAAAAAAAGAAGAAATGTGCTGGCTTGTGCTGCCAGATATGGCTAAGTAACTGTTCCATGGCTCACAATTAGTTATTGTGATGAACTGCCTTTTCTTACAGTTAATGCAGCATTTCAAAATGAGTCATTATAAGCCCAAAGTTGTGAATGAAATATGTTCAGAGGAAAGTCACATTTAGGCAGTTGTATTAGACACTCCATCAGATAAACCCAACAAATGTCAGACTACATGGTTTTCTCCAATGGCTGTGGGAACACAGAGACAGGAACAGCAGCATCTTCTACTGGAATGTCATCCTTAACTCTGAATTTCCCGGCAATCATTCATCTGAGTCACACTTTTACCAGTATTTAGTTTTTTAGTTCCCTTCTGCCCCCACATGTGAATCCTCTCCCTGTATTTGTTAGGTGGGGTTGTCTGTTCATTTTTTGTTTTGGGTTTGTTTGTTCTTTTTCTTTTTTTTCTTTTCCTTTTATTTTCTTTTTCTCTTTCTCTTTCTTTTTCTCTTCCTTTTAATTTATTTTTCTTTTTTTCTTTTTTTTCTTTCTTTTTTATTTTTTTTCCTTTCCTGGTGATTGTTTTAGTAACAATTTCTCTCTTGTATAAACTTCCATAAACTTGTAGAAATATGTTCCATCAGTATTTTAGAAAGGCAGTTTTTTCAGGTTTGAAACACAATCTGATTATCATTCTTAGGCAAACCCAACCAAGACCTCTTTAGCCACTTACAGACTCCTGACTGGCAACCTGTTGTCTTGCTTTGGATCTGGACACATCAAGGAGAAATAAGGGTTAATACTTCCAGCAGGGAGCAAAGCCCAGCCTTATGCAAGCTGCATAGGAGCAGAAAGACATTGAAAAAGTGTGTGTAAGCCAAGAATGATGTGGGACTAGACAATCTAATGCTGAAAAAACATTTCCACCCTGCCTTTCTGTACAGAGGGATCACAGAATTATACAAAGATAACTTCAGATGCCAATCTTTGGTGGATTCCTGTGAATAGACTTTGTCCTCTCCTTTTCCAACAGTGTGTTTGACAGCTCTTAGCCAAAGATTCATATTAACAAAGTTATGTCATCTGTTTTTCAAAGCAGTGGGTATCCACAGCTAACTAATTACAGCATATCAGGCCTTCTTTACTCTTAACTCCTTTCTTCCTGTTAGCAGGAAACTGTTCCAAAATTACACCTGTGCATTCAATCAGGGTGTTTTTTTTTGTTTTGTTTTGTTTTGTTTTTGTTTGGTTTTTTTTTGTTATGAAGACAAAATTCAGGATGTGTTCTTAGGGTTCTTTATACATTATCTATAGAAAGTGCTGTTTTGGTTAGAACTTCACTGATTGTTCTGCTCTTCAGCCAAAATCTAGGTCTGAGACGGAGTGTGCCGTTCTTATGCAAGGAAAACTTGCACTGAAATAGGAGGCATTATTACTCATTTGATTTTGGGTATCCACATGGTTGATTTTTGCATCTGACCAGGTACTTTGACTCCTTTTTTGTTAAACAGAAGGAACCAGACCCCTTTTTTTGTTCAAGTTATAGAACTTTTCTTAGGTAGCTAACCCCTGCTCGAACCTCTATTCTTTAACTATAAAAGATCCCTAGGTAATCACTGCTCTAACCCTTCTTTAACTATAAAAGATCCCTAGGTGAGTAGATAAGATTAATGAGTTTACATAGTAGTGGGGATGACTTCTAGCTCCAGTGTCAATAAGAGTTCCTGGAGGAGAACAAAGCTTGTAGAGTAACTTTATCACACTGATCACAAAACTTGGATAGAAGTTGGTTGTACTTATTTCCCCAGCAAGGGACTTTTATTTTGCGAAGCCAGTGGAATTCAGCCTCCCCAAAGACTTAGAGCAAAGAATACAGTAATTTTTATTAGTATGCTGAGGCAGGCCCCTGCTTGTCTGTTTCTCCCTTTTCTCCCTGCATTCTAGTTCTTGCCATTAAAGTTAGGGCATTTTATCCAATGACTCTTTAATGAAGAAAGTACAAGGTCTCTGAATCAGGAAATGGAACTTAAAACCCTCTTCTCCTGCCCAGGGAATGAAACTGCATTAACTACTGGCCAATTCATAGGCCCTCTTTTGTGTTTCTCGCTGATTTAGTTTTGTATAGTAGCCCAATTTTTAACAGGAGAGTCTTCTCACTGCAATTCCAGCTTTGCACACAGACTAGCAGTTAGGGAGAGTTTTGGAAAGAAGAAGTGAACACCAACAGTTGAGGGCAAACCTGCAATCTTTCTCTGGCAGTTTGTTGTGTGGTGTGTTTTTTGTTTGTTTGTTTGTGTTTTTTTTTTGTTTGTTTTTTTTTTTTTCTGGTATTTCATAGGATGGATATGTGGTTGTGATTTATTTAGTGCTGTGAGTATGCTCTAGGTGTGGTCTCTTCCTCTTTCCTCCCTCCTTCTCTCCCTCCAACATATACATTTTGGGAGAGTTCGACTCTGAGTTAGACGCTGAGAGAGATGGGGAAGTCTCTTTGCTTGGTCCAAACAGCCTGAAGCACAAGATAATCACCAAGATCCTTGGCTCAAATGGAGTGTCAGCATCTCAAAGCAACTGTAGTAGCAGATCTTTAGGAATCTGAATATGTAAAAACTCCTGCATTGATCCCTGTGGTCAATGGCTGTTTAGGCAGCTAAGCTAAATAGTGCCCTAAGTCAGTCATGATTTGTCTGCTCAATAGTTCTTAGTGTGATTTTTTTGGTGTTTTTGTTTGTTTGTTTGTTTTCGTTTGAGTTTTGTGTGTGTGTGTGGTTGTTTGGGGTTTTTTGTTTGTTGCTTTTTTTAGTTTTGTTTTATAATTGTTTAAATTGCGCGTTAATTTTTTATTTATTTATTTTTGTATTTATTTATTTAATCCTTAGACATCAAACTATCGGAGTTTAGCAACTTTTTTTCAGAATCTTTGAGTGTTTAGGAAACAGAGTTACTGTTGAGACATGCATAAATGTATCTGGCCTGAAAGGAGCAACATATATTTTACAAATACAAAGGAATAATGCTACAACTTCTTTTAAATGTAGATTGTTACTTTAGCCTGACCCATTAAGTTTTCTAAACCAAGGCTTGTGGTATTTGGCATCCATTCTTCTGCTCTTTTGATAAGTACCTAAACAGGATGTCCTTGCAAATTAAATGAAAAACAGCACTGGAAGATTTCCTCCCTCAGGAATAAGTATTAAGATTGGCAGATGTCTTAAGTGGAAATACACAGGAATGTACTTTAGCCAGTACTTGCAAATTGTTCCAGCAGATATTAGTGAGGTAGATTCATGAAGCTTCATCAGAGATCCTTTTGGCATTGCATCAATCTTTAATGGCCTCAAGCGAGACTTTTAATTTAATTCATCCTAATTGTTGCAAAGCAGTCTTAAACTAAAAAAGAAAATATATAAATAAACTAAAGTAATAATATTTTAAACTCATTTTATACCACAGGAATGTCCTTACCATTTTTGGTAAGGCCGGTTATTGATACACTCTAGCTAGTAATAATCTCTGAAAATTTGGTGCAAGCTTAAATCTTCAGGCAACTTGCAGTTGAGTTGAAATGCAAGTGTGTGTGTGTGTGTGTGTGTGTGTGCACAGTCATTCATGCAAACTTCAATTTTAGTGCATTGAGGTGTTTGAAGAAGGTTTGTGTATTATAAACTGCATAAGCCAGATAATACATTTACAAATGCATTTCTGATGCCCTCACAAGGTTTCTGCACTTCAAATCTGCTTCATAAGAACACAAACAATTCGATTCTCTGAACAGTGTCCAGTGGCAAACAAGCAAAACAAAACAATGAAAAACTGTCAGAAATAATATTTGCTCTTTACTCTCTCCAGATTCTTCCAGCGTTATCTATATAATTGGCAAGTTAAAGAAATCTATTATCTCCTGGCCCTCTAGTGGTAAAACGAGAGTTTTTTTGGAAGGGGTGGATTTTTCTGCTTTCAGCAGAATATATACGGCAGAAAATATACCAAGTCTCCTAAATTGTGGAAGAAAGAAAAGGAAGAGATAAAATAGAGAGCTTTTGTACATATAATGTATAAAGATATAGGTAGACGGATGAGTAGAAGCCAGTTTAAGTCGTTTTTAGAGGCTTGGTAGGATCTTGATTGGTTTGAGAGCCATCGCATTCTATGACACAGTACTAACATGCCTGATGACAATACTGCCATTGTTTTCATAATAAATAAGGCTTGGACTTCCTTGGTTGAAGTATAAAAAGAAAAATTACTCTCTGAACAATCTAAAACTAAAAAAAAAAATTAAAAAGAATCTTACTTTTTTTTTTTTTTTTTTTTTCTCCATATTTATGTAGGAAGAGAGTTGCCTATTAGTATCTTTCCAAAGAGGGAAGAGTTAAAAATAGGGACTGGAATTTCTGGTCATAATCTTGTGATACTTCTGACTTGTTTTGATGAACTCACACAGTAGGCAGAGAGTCAGGAGCTTTCTCTTTGCCTCTACACTTTTTTAAAGAAGACATATTTTTAATCTGTGAATCTGTGAGTCAGCAATGGTGTTTTTTGCTGCTGTAAACTTCATACAGTTTCAGGGACCTCTTTTCTTTGTTTGCAGGGAGCTAGCTACAGTGTGATAAGACATGGTGCTATGCATACTAAAATGTTTCCTTGTAAGAGAGGCTTTCTCTGTTGCTGTGTCACCTGTTCCATGACGTCTGGAAACTGCAATGTGAAATTAAACAACATGAACAGCTGTTAGAATTTGAAGTTTAATTATTGCCATACAGCAGAATGTATAAAGGAGATAACATTAACTACTAAATTTTTTTAAGAGTTGCAAAGATAGCTCAAAAGGTAAATTAAATAATAATGGGAATGCAGTTACTTATGGAAGCAGGCTTAATGTTTTGGTAGTGCTAGGATTTTCCTTTTCAAAGAGAAAAAGACTTACGTTCCTCTTCAGGACTCTTTTATATAAGACCTAGAGTGGCTTCTATTTTATGCAGAGACAAACTTCTGTCTGACTCTCTAAATAGTAAGACACAAACTGTACTTTTATGTAGTGTTTTTTTTGTCATAGATTTCCCATACAATAAAATAAATAATAAATAAAAATGCAACAAAATACGTTAGAAAATATTATTATTTTTATAAATGATATTTTCTGCATATGCACAATAGTGTATTCAAAAGATTTTGAGTTATATTTTATACTTGGGAAAAAAAAAAAAAAGTCTGTAAATTTTTTGTACAAGTAACTAGAAGGGACCCAGGTATATTCAGCAAAGCACAAAACATCTCTGTATAGTCTGTTCTAGCCTGTGTTTTTTTGTTTAATTTTGTTTGTTTGTTTGTTTTCAATCATAATTGCTTCAGTCTCAGCAATTTACATGAAAGGAACAGTTTTCTTTGATAAAAAATAAGCAAAAAAAAATAAATTATTCTTGTCAGAGTTGAAAAGCCATGTCTGCACCCTGCACATGTGTATCCCTAAGAGATAGACAGGTTCACATGTTTAGGTGAAATAGCTGAAAGAATATACGAAAGTCACTAAAACCATAGCAGTGACAGTTCTAAAGCTAAAAATCAACAGTGAAACTCTTATAATGAGGAAAAAAAAAAAAAAAAAAAAAAGAAGAAAATGTCTGCATTTTGAATCTCAGTGTGTCTTCTGACTGATTCTGTGACTTTCTAACTGCTGAATAAATTAATTTATTCCTTGATGTCCCCCCTTTGAAATTTCTAACAACAGAGAAATGTTTGTAGGTTTAGAATGCCAAGGTATTTTGAAGTGTATGCTGCCACCAGTCTTTTGCATCCCTATTTTTAAGCTTATTTGAAACTCACAAGAAAATTGTAATTTCTATCCCTTTATAATTATTTTTTTCAGAAATATATTCCCCCAACAGTAATTCAGTAAGGAAGTAAGCCGAGCCATGCTGTCATGCTAAAGGTAAAACAAAATGTTATTAAGTTTTAAACCTTTTTCTTAATAAAGAAAAAAAAATAATAATGGAGAGAATATATTTGGAGGAACATATCTCTGTGAAAGGACAATACTTCCACTCACTGGAGTACTGAACTGAGAACAGGATGGCTGGCTCTAAGCAGCTGAATTATTAAGCATGAGGTAGTTGTGTGTGTTTTTCAAAGGAAACTCAGGTTTATTGTAACTATAAAATCATTTTAACTGTAACAAATAAAACTCTCAATAGCATTTATTTTTCATATTTTCCCAATCAATAATATCCTCACAGCTCTGACATCAGGGTAACCAGCAGGTGGAATGGAAAGGAAATTAGCTTGGTTTTTTGCAGGGGGACATTTGTGGGTGTAGAGTAAAATTCTTCAGGAATTCCAACTGATTTACCGCCATCGGCAAAAAATAGATTCTCTCTCCCCAGGCAAATCTTACCATGAACTCAAGCTTTTTTATTTTTTGTGCTCCACAAGATGTCTTTTGCACTATATGTGATTTTATGACTGTGTACAATGTGTACAATGTGTACAATGGCATTTATTTACAGTTCTGTGTCATCAAAAGGAAGATCAAGTTAACACAAAAGTTAAGAGACTCCTATGTCTCAATGAGAGTATTTTGAAAGTCATGGTGTTGTATAATAGTGGTCCAGGATATTACATTCCTAAACATATGTATTTTGATAAATTTTGTAAATTTCCATTATCAGTTTTGAACATTAGGGAAATCTTGTTAACAATGCTTAGAATTAATGATATGACATGGGTTTTCTTTGAGAGAAATTGATTATACTTCTCTATTACATTTGTCTCTGTGACAGGGCTTAAGGTCACAAGTAACAAAGTTACAGTGCTCCTTATTTAAACAGTAAATATTTTGTATCATATTTAAAAATCTACTTGCAAAATAGAATCAACTGTTAAGCCTAACTAAGTCAGTTCAATTAAGTTTTAAAGTAGAAATGAACAGACTTTAAGAACTGCTGAGTCTGCATGAAGGTAGTTTAATGTTTAGAATAGACTTCTTCGTTTAAAGGGTTATCAGACACTGAAACAAATTGCCCAGGGAGGTGATTGAATCACCATTCTTTGAGGTGTTAAAAAGATGTGTAGGTGTGGTGCCTGGGGACATTGTTTATCATGAGACTCGGCAGAATTAACAGAATTAGGTTAACATTTCAGACTTGATCTTACAGGGTTTTTCAAACCAAAATGTTTCTATGATCACTGCTATTAAAAATGCTTGGCTTAATTAAGCAGTGACAGATTGACAAACCTTGTGACAAATTATTAGCTGTGAAAATGTATTGATTTCTACCTACTTTATAGTCATAAATACCTTACAAACACATCAGTACTTCCCTTTTCAGTATATTTCAGAACTGGAATGACAGAAGTCTATTAAGTTGATTTAGACAGGTTCAGGTGGCATTGCTTATCAGGTTTTAGTACATAGACTTCATAACACTTACAAGACTTGAAAAGATCATAAGGTCCCTGATTCCCATGTAAGTAACATTTAATCCCAATCTTGATTAACTAAGTCAGTCTATTAAATTGAAATTACAAATTGAAGTTACTGGGTTTGCTTGCATGCTTATGGTCAAATACTTGCTAAAAATCCTTATAAGATCAAGATTAGTTGAATACTCTGTCATGGCTACTAATTTTACACTGACTTAAAGAAATCATCAGTCTCTTCAAAACTTCTAGTTCTCAAAATCTGAAACATTTCCCATTATTTTAAGCTTTTAAGAATGAAATGTTTCCATCTGAGCTGGTCATAATGTATTTTTTATAGTCAGTGGAAATGAGCAATTGACCTGAACTGCCTGAGATCTTAGATATGAAGATGATATAAATTATGCTCCTGAAGAACTAATTTTCCTGTACTGACAGTGCAGTGAGCACAAGGCAATTGTCACAGATGATCACAACCAGTTTTAGACATTTAAAGCTTTGTGAAGTGAGTCCTCCCGCTGGAAGCACAACCTTTGGTCTTTTCACCCACTGGTAAAAAAAAAAAAATAAAAAAAAATTAAAATTGCAACTGTCTATTTCTAGCTCTATTTGTGCAGTAATAATCTGATAGTGCGACAAAGAGTGCCAAATTATTCAGCCATCTGTAGTAAGGAATTTTATAAAACCTCATATGCCCATCTTACGAAAAGAAGTTTCTTTCTACTCTTTCCTTATTTATAAAATTTATAAAAACAGAACTCATATACTCAATCCTCAATTCATGAATATTTTTGTGCTATGTTACTTCTCTATGCCAAAATGTTACATTAGCCCCTAACAGTAAAGTTATTGCTTGATTAAACAATAAAAAATACACAGTAATTCATACTTTGATTTATCTTAGTGTTTTATTGCCAGTATTACTTTCCAATTAAAACAGCAAATATCCTGAGCTCAGCTGAAATGACTTCCTCTCATTTGGGATTTCATCAGTGTTCATATCTGCCAACATACCAAAAATAGCATATGATGAGTTTAATAATGACTAATCTGCCACAGTGCAGTGGAGCATTTAATGGTGAAGGCCAAGTCCTTGTTTTTAAAGAGTTCCACTTTGGAAGAAACCTGAAGACTTTGTGAAATCTGTGGTGTCCCTCTGGGGTTTAACAAACTGTCCAAATAAGCAACCAGAGGAGATGAAACCTCACTGAAATGCAGAGGTGATTTTCTTAAACGAAGCTGATGATTTCTGTGAGTTCTGGATGAAACTTATAATAAGGTGAAGACAAATAGAAATGTATAAATTGGCAGATAGACCTATTTTTACACTGTGAGACATGGACTGATGATCACATCAGCAATTTAAATAACTTTCCATTATCATATCTCTAAAATAGATGTAAACATTCTTCTGAACAAAAGTTGTTTCGTGACCTGCACAATAAACCAGGAGCCCAGATCAGGACAGGTATGCAAAAGGTGTTTCAGTAATAGAATGCAGCTGTCAGCTTTCCAAACTGAAGTTGATTAATTAAACTGATGATGGTGAAACTGTATTAGAGCACTATTGAAAGATTTTGGGTTTGAAATATTTATCCTGTATCAATATGTTAATTTTTCTGCAATTTGATTCTGATGTTTGCACTCCTTTTACAGGTAACAGAGAAAGTAACAGAGGTATTGAATCTTTGATTCAATAAATTGTGTTTAGAAACACCATGTATATTAGCCTTGTGACAACTTATCATCCCATGGAAGTACAGAAGTGGAAAAAACACACTGAAGGTCAACTGGCTAATAAGTGATAGGAAGGATTTGCATATGAAGATTCTGTAAACAGATGAGGAATTTTTATCAAGATACTAGTATAAGAGATATGCAACAGAGGTCCTTAAAATCCTAAAAGGACAGACATGAGATCATCTATGTCAAAATGAAGAGTAGGATTGGAGTAAAAAATTATTTTGACTTATTGTAGTGAGAGGACAAGGGGTAATGGACTGAAATTGGAAGAGGGGAGATTTAGGTTACACATTAGGAGGAAAATCTTTAGTGTGATGATGGTGGGACACGAACAGGTTGCCCAGAGAAACTGTGGAAGCCCCATCCTGAATGTGTACAAGGTCAGGTTGGTTGGGGCCCTGGGAAACCTGATCTAGTGGGAGGTGCCCCTGTCTATGCAGGGAGGTTGGAACTAGATAATCTTTAAGGTCTCTTCCAATTCAAAACATTCTATTATTCATTTTATAGTGAAATTGGTTGAGAAGGAAATGAGAGGGATATTTAAAAATTACTATGATAGAGTAAGAATAATTAACTATATAAAACACAAAGTGAGAAAAACTATTTAACAACAGTTCTTGAGAAAGAGCTCTGAAATTACAGGGAACCAGAATGCTATGACATATTGTTATGAAGGAATTGAGATGTTAAAATGGGAATCAAGATTGCAAGACATGTAAATGACCCATCTGCTCAAATGAGCAACATTAAGGTATCAGCTGGAGTTTGAGTTTGGGTCCCACAGACTCATAATATGTGGCCTAAAGGAAAAGAGTTTTAATGAGAGGAATAAAAATATTCACAAGTATAGAAAATGTGATGTGTGGGAAATGAATGAAAGAAATGGTGTTGCTTACCTTAAATAATTTTCCAAAGAGGAAAATAATAATTTGTTTTTCATGTCTATGACAGATAAGAGTAGTAATAAGATATTATTAGTATTTGATTGAGGCTCTTTTTAGAAAATTGATCATTTTAGATAACAGGGAACTATTGTAAAGGTAAGAGAAATAAAGAACAGGACATCTTAAAAACATATTACCTGGAGTACCTCACTGGAACACTGTCAAAAATAGATATAAATGATGAAACTAGGGTGAAATGAAACAGAGATTGTGACTTCTAAACTCATGATAATGTTAGGCTTTTATGAATCTCTCAGAAGAATCTAGTGCCATCCTGTAATGTGTTAATGTAAAAAATAAATAAATTATCAAATAATGGAGTCCAGAGCTACAGGATAACACTGAATCTAAAATAAAAAACATTTGGAAAAAATGACTAAACAGGTTTGCCTGTGATAGCCAGTTAGAGACTAAAACAAGCAAATGGTCTAATGCAGTAATTTTTATATATTAGTGCATCACTCAAATAATACACTGGAAAGATTATTATGTTTTCAGATTTCTATAAGTGCTTTTAAAATCTTCCAACAGGAAGATATTTGAAAAAAAATATTTAAAAAATCTTAGTTTCCTTAGTGTTCCTAAGCTTTCCTAGTTTTTCTTTTTTCCCTTTTATAATTTACTCATACTATTTTCCTAAAAAAAAAAAAAAGGAAAAAAAAAGGAATTCTATCTATATTCAAAGAATATGTGTTCTGTTAAGTTCTTTATATAAATGTAGTCCATCACTCTTTTCGTTCTTGTGCATAAACATCAGGCTTCAGTAACATTTTTAGTATACTTGGGGGCCCTTTCTCTTGATAAAATGAAAGATGAGAGAGAGAGAGACCATTATCAGTGTTCTGCATAAGTTCACATGATGTTTCAGACATAGGTCCTTTATGCAAGTTGATGCTGAAGGTCCAATTCAGCCTACTCTTCTGAAACATGCAGAATATAAAGAACATGTATGAAAATATGAGACAACAAGCTACTCATTCAGTTTTTGATGGAGGTATCAAAATTTCCTTCCTTCAGGGAGGAAAGAAGAAGAAGAAAGAACAAGATATTGTTCTGTTTTGAGAAGGACTGCAAGGAATCCTTCTTCCTGAGGAGGAAGGAGCGGAAAGAACCAGCAGCCTGTGAACTGACTAAACCCCATCCCCTGTCCCCCTGTGCTGTTGGGGGGAAAGAGGGAGAGAAACTGGGCACAAAGTAATTTGGGCTCAGAAAGAAAGGAGGGGTGGGGTAATATATGCAAGCCCTTCCCTTTGTATTGTCTGTGCCCTGTGAGTGTTTGATTAGTGTGAAATTAAATTATTACTATTTTCCCCCCAAGTTGAGTCTGCTTTGCCCAGGATCTTAATTGGTCCTTGTCCTTTGACTTAAGCCATGAGCTTTGTCCTCCTCATCCCAGTGACTGTGTGTGTGTGTGTGTGTGAAGGTGAGTGACTGGACATGTGGCTGTTTCATTGTTCTTGTGTTGGGCTCAAACCACAACAGATATAATAGCGTATCTCCTCAGCAAATTATTCAAAAGGACATTGTCCATTCAAGGGAACTGAAAGAATCATTCTCTGTCAATATGGGAATTTGGAGATAATGCAGTTGGAAAGGCCTCACATTGCAGAGTAGAGACCTGGGAAAGTTGGTGAAAAGAAAATACACTTAATATCAGCAAACTGAAATGTAGGTTGCAGTTAGTGGGAAAATAAGAAAGAAAGACATAAGCTTATAAACCATTTGCTTGCAAGAATACTTACGAGTAGTAATTTTTTTTTAATTAGACTTCTAAATAGCTTCTTTATTCTGAATTAATAAGTAATGTTTGTAAAAAGATCAACAAAATCTGTTTGAATATAAGCAAGTTTTAAAGTGAGTATCAAATTCTCATGGAGAAGGAGATCTGTACTTTTTAAATTTTAATTGACAAAAGTAAAGCCTGAAACAGGTTACAAACATTGTTAGGCAGAGATGAAAATTAAAAAGTGGATGTTTCGAGTTACTTTAAAGAGAGGGTAGAAGGAAAAAAAAATAAACATAAGAATTTCACAGTTTTCATAAATTTTAGACCCAAAAAACATTTAGTGTTCTTCCGAATGTAGCAACAGAAAGCAGTTAATCTTAGCAAGCTGTCTGATAAGCAGGACCAGTTCTCTGCTTCCTTCAGTGACTCAGTCTGAATAATAAAAAACCCTATCATAGAGATTAGAGTCATGTGCAATTAATGCAGATAATTACAGGAGAAGAAGACACCTTTGTTATATTAGTATTTTTGTGTGTATTCATTTCTGGGCTCTTATATTGTACTAGAAGACCTCAAGGACACAGTGCTTCCCAGAGTCCTTAATTTCCTATCAGGAAATGAAAACTCAGGGAAGTTCCATATGGGAGGATGAAGATGGGTTCCTGCTCCTCATGTCTGAGTTTGAAATGGCAGGATAGTAGAATTTTGTTCTGGATACCACTGAGCTACCTTATTATGGAACAACGCCACAACAAATTTATCTCATGTTACTGCCATCCAGACGGACATATCTGATACTTGCTAGGAGTCATGCTCACTTAGAAACAGCACCAGGTAAAAATAGCTACCCAGTTTGTTGACTGGAGTTGACCACCTTTAGTCCAAGTTGCAGAACAAGAAAAAGTTATTATGTGTTTTCATGCAGGCTGCTCTCCAGCTACACAGGTGAGCAGCATTATGTTTATTATTCACCTCAGCTAATATAATATACCATTCATAAATCTTTATATGAGCATAACCTATATTCTTTTTGTACATGTGAAAATATGTGTGTGTGTATATATATATGCAGGGATATATTAACAGATACATCTCATCCTAAGGTAAGCTTGTAAGAGCAATCACATGAATCACTTTCTGTGACTCCTACAGTATCTCCTTCTGTAGAATGCCCATGCAATATTACACAGTAGGCATGACTTTTGAGCTTCCTTCATCATACAAACCTCCACAGTTTTTCAATCAGCCCTTTATAAAATTACAAATATTTTCCTATTCTTATTTGTGGAAGATGGAGTTGCTTCGTGATACTCAGTTTCTTTTTTCACACTAACTGAACTGGTTATAAGCAACTGATACAGAAAGATTATCTGTCACTTCAGATATAGACAAGGGCTTGAAAGAATAGCTAGAGACAATTGGTTGAAGAAGTCTGTTGCTCATCTGATGGTCACACACGATGTCAACACTAGTAAGTAGTGGCACAGTGCATCTGCAGAGGGAACCGGCTGGTGCTGAGGACCTGATACATCAATAATGTATGCATTTCAGGGAATTTCACGAATACTGAGTTGGTCCCATGGGCTGAACATTCACTAACAGTTGGAAAAAATTGTTTGTTCCTTGATCACATCTTCCATTTTACCTTCAGCTAAAATAAATCCATTTAGCACTCTTTGAGAATACATTCTGAGGAGACTGATTGCAATAATCATGAGATACAGCTTTAAAAGTGCGTTCCTGATAAGACCTAAAACTCAATTGTAGTTACAATTGTAGTGTATTTTGCATCAACGGGGATAGCCCTCTTGCCATACACATTGTGGAATTTGAGTACTAGACTGTTTAAAACTGGTCAAAGCTCTGGTCAACTGGGTGAAAGGGCTGTATTCATCAGTGCTTTAAGAACCGTCATAAAATTCAATTGAAATGTGAGAAGGACAAACAAGGAGGTTTATAGGAGTATTATGCAGAGATGCTTCACCTATTTAAATGCACAAGGTGTTGTGTTTGTTTATCCCATCACTCTTCAGTTCCAAATAAATAGAAAAGAAAAGAAAAGAAAAGAAAAGAAAAGAAAAGAAAAGAAAAGAAAAGAAAAGAAAAGAAAAGAAAAGAAAAGAAAAGAAAAGAAAAGAAAAGAAAAGAGAAAAGAAAAGAAAAGAAAAGAAAAGAAAAGAAAAGAAAAGAAAGGAAAAGAAAAGAAAAAAGAAAATTTAATCTTTAGAAGTAGAATATAAATGATAGGTGACCTTTAGTGTTGCCTCAAACAGCTATTGTTATTCATTTGCTCAAGTTGTTTTTCAACTTTATTTTAAACTTCCCATTATATAATTCCTTTTTTCGATACTTTTTTCCTCTATTCCTTTTCTACATTAATGCTTGATAGCTGTTCATGCACACATACTTTACTTTTGCACAGGAGATCCAACAACACTGACATCCTGTGCCAAAAGAATTGCTGAACAGGTGGCTGAAGGCATCTGCTTCTTCCTGCAAACAGTTATTTTCTTAAATCTCTGTGGGGATAGCAGAGGAAGAACACGAATCAAGGCAGGACTGTTGCAAACAAAGCTATAGACCTCCTCCATATGGTTGTGAACAGGTTTCCCGAGGCTTGGCCTTGAACAGTCCAATCCCCTGCAGGGCAAGTTCACTGAAGTGCAATGGCCTGCTATTAGAGAACTGTGTTTTCTAACACCTGGCTGATGAATGGAGTTTCCAGCTAGTAATTAGACACCTCTTGCAGGCAGCAGAAGAGTCCCTTTTTGTACATTGTTTTCAAAAATGGGGGTGGGGATGGGGCGTCTAAAAAGCAGAAAGAAAAAATCTTCCTGTATGGTGTTTCATGTTAATTTACACTCTGTCAGGAAAAAAACCAACTGGGATTGAAGTTAGTTTCATATTTTA
>NW_009954222.1:6816269-6817565 GCF_000747805.2 Chaetura pelagica
ATATCATATTACAGGTATTGAAAATAAATGTGTTTTGCAAGCTAATGGGTAATGAGGCACTTAAGAGAAATCCCTGGACCCCTACATCTCTCTCTCTGGAGCCTAGAGAAGTTAGCAATCATTGACAGCTCCAAGGGGATTTATTTAAGCCTAAAATAAGGATTTCTTTGGACTTAATTATAGGAAGTACTTAAGCTGCTGAATTCAACTGCCAAAAGGGATTCATTTAGTCTAAAGTGAATCTTTTCCTGTTCTGAAATTAAATCCCTCAGAACAGTTGGAAACAAGCAAGGAAAAAAAGACAAGTGAACACTACCTATTTTTTTTTTTTTTTTTAGGGGGCTTATGCATGTTTTGAGCTCCCATTTATTCCTACATGCTAAAAACACACTTTTTTGGAAAGCAGTTCTTGTTATCTTCCCTGATACTTTCTGAAACTGATATTAAAAGTACTTCTGATGCAATAAGCAGCAAACATCTTGAAGGTCACAACATGTAATTGTTTAAAAAGTAAGATTTTATGGTTTCTGTGAGTTTCCATCTGTATATATTGTCTGTGATTAACACAGGATTGCTTGATTGTCAGTCATTGTATTATAGCTCTGTTTCAGTCTCTCATATAACTTTCTCATTAGAACTTGCACACCAGAAATTCTGAAAAAGTGCAGTTTCAGAGAATTGCAAGAAACTCACTGTCCAGCAGATAACTGGCCCTAACGTCTTAGCAGATATCAAATCCCTATATGACTGTAATAGCTTAAAGATTCATGGACATGGAGGTCATCAAGAGCAGCCAGCATAGTTTTATCAAGGGTAAATCATGTTTGACTAATCTCATAGCCTTCTATGAGGAAATTACTAGGTGGATAGATGATGGTAGAGCAGTAGATGTGGTTTATCTTGATTTCAGTAAAGCATTTGACACCGTCTCCCACAGCATCCTTGTAGATAAGTTGATCAAGTATGGGTTTGGTGATCAGGTAGTGAGGTGGGCCAGGAACTGGTTGAAAGGAAGGAGTCAGAGAGTTGTAGTTAATGGGGCAGAATCTGGTTGGAGGTGTGTGACTAGTGGAGTCCCTCAGGGGTCGCTACTGGGACCGGTGTTGTTCAACATCTTCATCAGCAACCTGGATGAGGGTATAGAATGTACCCTCAGCACGTTTGCTGATGACACTAAGCTAGGAGGAGTGGCTGACACATCAGAAGGCTGTGCTGCCATTCAGAGAGACTTAGACAGGCTGGAGAGTTGAACGGGGAGAAACATGATGAAGTGTAGAGTTCTGCATTTGGGGAAGA
>NW_009954222.1:6818122-6836436 GCF_000747805.2 Chaetura pelagica
GACTAGATGATCTTTCGAGGTCCCTTCCAACCCCTAAGATTCTGTGATTCTGTGATTCTATGATGATTCAGTATCACATGAAAGCACAAGGATCGGCACTGAAAGCCCACTCAACAGTGCAGCACCATGGATATGTCTGTTTAGGGTAATTATCAATATTTTGGGCATGCTTTGTGTTAAGTTGGACCAATGCACCTATATTACACTATTATTGTTATTTACTTACATTTCTCAAGGTATTTTGCATGGAAATCAGAGACTTGCTCCTATGTTTTGTGGTTTGTTTGTTTCTTTGTTTGCCCTATCTAAATATATTATATTGTATATATTATATATATTATATATCAACTGTCTTTTCCTGGTAAAATAAATCCAGGTTAAAAAATGCTACATCTCCAGATTTTTCTCAGCTTGTACCAGTAGGAGTTATCTGTCAGTTTTGCCAAATATACTCAAAGTCTCCCAAACAACCTGGTCTCTACCTCCTGTATTTTCCAAGCCCCTCTCTTCCAGAGGTTACTAATAGTGTAACAGGTATTAAATTCTGCCTGATGCTAGTATAAAGAGCTTTACATACATGCTCTGGTGTTGTAAATTGGGTTCATTTTATATTTAGTGTTGTTGGTTTGCTTTGACAGAAAGGAAAAATGTTTTGTCTTTAGGTCCAGCCCTGATAGGAGTACTGATGTCAGTGACTCTAAATGTTGTGAAATTCTCTGAATTGTCTGAAACTACTTGTTTCATATCAGTCTGAAGGCTGTACTAACCTTAACTAAACAGATAGAAAAAAAATATCTCCTCAATGATATCAGTTAACTGAGCTCTTTTTTTTTTTTTTTTGAGTTTATATACACTAATTGTATGCAATTTTGTTTTATGTTTATTTGCATAAGATATAAAAATTTACTAAATTTTAATAAGCTGATGCAGAAGCACTTGGGGAATAGTGTTTCAAAGTCAATTTAGTTTATTTTTTATAGAGTTATTATTCTTTTTATTACTTAGACCTTAGTCTACGTTATGGCTTTTTTTTTTTACTGTAAGTCTAAAGAAAGGACATTTCTTACATTTCTTGTTTGTATACTTGTCTTTAGTACTGATATAACTACATGCAGTACTGAGGATTTCAGAGACCAAAAGCACATAAAGCTAGATGGGAGTAATAACTAGGATGCATGTTTGAAAATACTGCTGTTGTGTTTTGAACTTCAGAAAAGTTCTGTTGTTTAAAGTTTTGAAGTAATTACTCTATAAATTTGGAATATACTAGGAAGATAAATTATCTCAAACAGAATATATCTGATTTTGGTTTTGCTTTCTTTTGACAAATCAAAGTATTAAAACTTATTCAGGAAGATTAAACATTAGTGTAAAGTTATGACTTCTCAGATTTTGTTCTTTGTTTCCCCAGCACTGAATTGATTATGCTAGTCCCAGGTATTCCTGCTATCCTACTTAAAAAATGTATTTTAATAATCATATAATCTAGAATTAGCAATGGAATAATTTCAGTTTGAAACACCAGGAGAAGCAGAGGCACAAATAAGGGAAGCACCTTGGAAGACTACTACAGCAGCTGCTTAACATGTACATGCATTTGTAAAATATACAAAAGATTACTTGGCTGATCTTTGGTGCTCTTTGTAAAATACAGTATGTCCCATTTCAGCAGAGGGTCCAGATGTACATCTAAAGGAGAATTTGACCTTGTTAGTCGAAGGAAGCTGGAACAAAGCCTTTATAGAAATCATGTCTGAAAAGCAACTGTAGAATGCAGATTCTAATGTAGGCAGATGGAAATTTACAAATTTGCAGTTTTAATTACACTAATTGCAGCTGGATCAGATAAAAACAGATATTCTGTTCATATTCTAACGGTATTCTAAGCAAATAACTTCAATTATAAAACAAAAAAAAAACCAACAAACAAAAACAAACAATCAAAAAATCAAAACTCAAACAAAACCACTTTCAAAATCTTCAATTAGTTACAAAGGCCAGAAAAATGTACAATTACCAGTAGCATTAAAATACAATCACAAGCAGAGTCTCTGTTTTCAGGGTTTTTTAAGAGTAAGTTTGACTAATTATTTGAAACATAATTTTTTTACTACCAACACCTTGAAATCCACCCATAGATTTAACATCTGTAAACCTGCTGATTTGCAAAAGAGAAACACTTGGATTCTGTTTTTAGAAAGTCTTGTAGTGAATTTTACATTTAATATTAAATTAGAAAAATGTAAGTCAACACACCAGCAAAAAAAAATAAATCATGGTATTGTAAAATTACATTCAGTAATGTAAAAAGGAGCAGTCTATTTTTCAGTGTAGAAAACCAGTTTGATATCTAGTATTGAAACAAAACATAATTAATAACCAAAGGAATCTCAGTCTTATGGATATGCACAAATCATGTCAAGCTCTTTCAACTGATTACATTTTGGCCTTACCTGAATCAAGTGGCTGATATTCAATACTCTTTCTCCAGTTCTCAGTTTAACTCACATTTTCATTATAAATACTGTGTATACTTTAGTGTTTTAAGAAGGGTGTTGTGAAAACAAATGGTGTGTAAAGAAACTTAGCATGTCAGCATATCTCAGAAAGCAATAAAGATGATCAGTACATTTTAACTACACTGAAAATCAATAACTAAATTGCCCATAGCCTCTAACGTTGGGATATCATAGAATTATAGAATGGTATGGATTGGAAGGGACCTTAAAGATCATTTGGTTCCAAGCCCTCTACATGGACAGGGACACCTCCCACTAGACTAGGTGGCTCAAAACCCCATCTGCAGCTTCTCTGGGCAACCTGTTCCACTATCTCACCACCCCCACATTGAAGAATTTCTTCACAATATCTAACCTAAATCTCCCCTCTTCCAGTTTAAAGCCATTTCCCCATGCACGGTTGCTGCAAGCCCTTGTAAAAAGTTCCTTCCCAGCTTCCTTGTAGGCCCCCTTCAGGTACTGGAATGTCAGTATAGAGTCTCCCCAGAGCCTTCTCTTCTTCAGGCTGAACAATCCCAGCTCTCTCAGCCTGTCTTTGTAGGAGAGATGCTCCAGCCCTCTGCTCATCTTCAAGGGCCTCCTCTGGAATTTCTCCTTGAGCTTCATGGCTTTTTTTGTGTGTTAGAGGCTCTAGAATTGGACACAGTACTCCAGGTGGGGTCTCACAAGGGCCAAGTAAAAGGGGAGAATCACCTCCCTGGCCCTGCTGGCCATGCTTCTCTTGATATAGCCCAGGACATGGTTAGCTTTCTGGGCTGCAAGCACACATTGCCAGCCTAAGTTGAGCTTCTTGTCTATCATCACCCCCAAGTACTTGTCCTCAGGGCTGTTATCAATCCAATCTCCACCCAATAGGTATTAGTGTTTGGGATTTCCCCGACTCATGTACAGAAACTTGCACTTGGCCTTGTTGAACTTGGTGCAGTTTGCACAGGTCTACCTGCTTGTGTCTAGATTTCATCCTATGCTACTTTTGTCTGATAGTTTTGTGCATATTTTGGACAGGATTGATTGCACAATGGAATGGTATGGCCTCACCAGTGCTGAGTACAGGGGCACAATCCCTTCCCTAGTCCTACTGGTCACAGTATTCCTGATGCAGGCCAGGATACTGTTGGGCTTTCATGGCCACCTGGGCACACTGCTGGCTCATATTCAGCTGGCTGTCAACCAGCACCCCCAGGTTCTTTTCCTCTGGTCAGCTTTCCAGTCACTCTACCCTAAGCCTGTGGTGTTGCCTGGGGTTGTTGTGACCAAAATGCAAGGCCTGACACTTGACCTTATTCAATCTCATGAAGTTGTCCTTGACCCATTGATCCAGCCTGTCCTGCAGAGACTTCCTGTCCTCTAGCAAATCAACACTCCTGTCCAATTTGGTGACGCATGAACACTTACTGAGGAAGCACTCAATCCCCTCATCCAGATCATTGATAAAGATATTGAACAAGACTGACCACAAAACTGAGACCTGCTGATCAGCTGCCAACTGGATATAACTGTTCACTACAACACTCTAGGCTTGACTTTACAGCTAGTTTTCTACCCAGTGAAGAGTACACTTGTTTATGCCTAATCTGCCAGCTTTTCTAGCAGAATACTGTGGGAGACTGTGTCAAAGGCTTTACTGAGTTCCACATGGACCATATCCAAAGCCTTTCCCTTATATAGTAATCAGGTTACCTTGTTATAGAAGGAAATGAGGTTGGTCAAGCAAGAAAAATGACAATCTTAGTGCCTTCTGATCTGTAATTACACATTGATTTTAAATTCAAACTCTACTAACCTGGTATAATAATTCCATTATATAATTTTACATAATAATATTCAACCCTATGTTCAAAATAGCAGAAACCTGTTTTATCCAGTCTTTGCTCATCTTCATTACTCCTCCAAGCTTAAAGAAAAAATGCAAGTAAAAAGACTTCTTAACACATATTTGGAAAAAAAAACACATTAAAATTAGTCAATCTTTTTAACCATGTTTTATCTAGCCATGATCACATGGACTGCATATATTCTAAGCAAGTTTATCACAGTTCTTTGGTTGTTATTTCATTTAGGTGGGGAATTTGCTGGGGTTGGTGGTTGTTTAGTTTTTTGGTGTTTTTTTGGTTTTGTTTTTTTTTTTTCTCTAATTGCTTTGGAGCTCTTAAATTTATTTATTCTGATCCAGAATAATGGTTTCAGGATATCCCATAAGAAGTCTGTGACATGGAAGATGATACATCAGGAAATTAAAACTTAAATGTCCCCAATGAAAACATGCTTCATTTAGGGATATAGAGCAGATGTACATTTTTGCTGATTTTGAGGAAGACCATATCTCTGTTACATTGCTTTGTTTATTGAGTAATGATATAGAATAAGATTTATTATGAGAATCAAGAGAGGGGTTTAGATACCAGAAAAAAAGAATTAAGAAGATCCATTACAAACCTCAGAATAAAGAAAAATATGTTTCTTAAATTCATACCTTTTTTTTTTTTTTTTTGTGAATAGTCCCCACTTTGTAAAAAATCTCTTTATATGATAAAGCCTAGAAAAGGAGAAAATCTTCATGGCTTTCTCTGTTGTATCATCAAGAATGGAGATTTGCCTCCTTATTAAACAGACCAGATACAGTGTATCCGTAAAGATATTCATGACCAGTTACCAGGCGAGCAAGAGGCATGAGTGCATATATAGGCTGCCTCTGTGTCAGACTTCACTGGTTTAAGTCTTTCTTCTGCAAAAACTCATGTTAAAACACATAGTGCAGCCTAAGCTTTTACTATTTTTGAGGAACCTTTCCATGTCCTTTGTGAGAACAGCAAATTCATAGAAATTCATAGAATCATCCTGGTTGGAAACAACCTTGAAGATCATTGAATCCAGCTATAACCTAAATCTACCTACCATAACCTAATCTACCTGTTCAGTGCTTAAATCATGTCCCTAAGCACTACATCCATATTTCTTTAAAACACATCCAGAGATGGTGACTCCATGACCTCCTTGGGCAGCCTGTTCCAGTGTCCAGCCACTCTTCTGGTAAAGAAATTATTTCTGACACCTAGTCTAAACATCTCCTGGCACAAATTCAGGGCATTAACATCACTGAATCCAGTGACACAGGTGTTATGCACTTTTATCTTTCTTTTTTGTTACTTATGAACCTCAAGTCAGAGACTTCTCTTAAAAAGTCAAGGACTCTATGCTGCACAGGTGTCTAACCCTTCTCTCCCTTTCCTAGAGGAAACTGAAATTTATGTGCTGGGGGTACCTAGATTCTCCCATGGGCTTGTTGTGTTGTTTTTTGTTGCTGTTTTTGTTTTGTTTTGTTTTTTTCTTTCCTCTGCTATGAGCAAGAAAGAGTATAGTGGCTCTTGAAAAGAAAACACATGGGTTTTTTTCGTAGATATATCGTAAGAATTTGTCCCATTATTCTGTCATTCATAACCAAAAGACCACCAGTAAGCTTAGCACAACCTCTTGGCCTTCATTAAACACACTGTAAGTTATCCCTCCTGAAAAGTCTTTCCTTCTTGTCTTATTTTGTGTCACTTCATGGGTTAAGTATCCTAGAAAATGGGCAATTTTGAAGAAGCAGATTATCCATTCACATCTGCTTACTTGCTTCCCCCCTCCACTTCTGTTCCTTTCTTTTCTTTTTCAATGTCAGATGAAAAACAACAAAAGATTTGAAGGAAAGTCAAGCTAATCAGGTTGAATCCCCTTCACCTCAGATATGCAGGAGTTAAATTCTGTAGTTCAGGTTTTGAAGCTGTTCGAGAAACTGAGAAACGTATGTTGAGGGGAAAAAAATGGGGGGAAGCCAAGTAGAACATTCTTTTATGGCATTTTGTAGCCTCTGGGAAAGGAAAGCGTTGCTCTTTCAGAATAGTCAGATTAGTACTCTCCTTCAGGTATGTCATCTGGAGAAACTTTTCCATGGCAGACTATAATCACTGTCATCTGGAAAAGAAGGGAAATGCTGGTTTTGTAATGAACTATATGATTAATTTGGAGCTGTCCAGCAGGTTGTGGGCTTATTGACAGTTTTTTATATTGAGGCAGCCACTCTTCCTCCAGTAATAAACCTATTGAGAAGATATGGAAATGCAATTGCTAGTGCTGTGTGGTTTAAGTGCAGTGTGATATCAAGGATAAGGTTGCTGAAACAGTGAAAAGAGAGAGAAGTGCATGGTTACTTCTTACTTTAGCCCTATTACTATCACTGTTTTCCAGCCTTACCACCCTCTTCAGATGAATGATGACATTTCTTTCACAATAACACAATGCAATATTCATAAGCAAGGTTTACAGCAATTATTTTGCAGAAGTAATTTAAAAAATGTTGAGGGAGAAATACATTAAATACTTCAGACATGAAGAGACTAGTTTCTCATAAAATTTAGGACTCTTTAAGAGGATGTCTATAAACATTACTCCAAAACCAGCAAGGTCCTTGTGTACACATATTATGCATTATTTTCTCTTTAACTCCTAGCAGTGTTGACTGCTATTTATTCATAAAATGTTATCTCAACTTCTTAGTGTTTTCATGTCTGTGTAAAGGCTGAAGCATTTGGTCTTTAGCTTTATTGTGCTCTGAAGGTCAGCAAGTCAGGACAGATTTATTCTAAACTGAATCTATGATTTTAAAAGATACAAGAAGAGCTTAACAACAATTATCATTATAGGAAAGATCAGTACAAAAATGGACACAATACATTCATGATCAACACTTAAAACGATATCATGCTCATAATAGCTCAAGTATTCCTTTATGGAACTGTATTGTGCAGGCTAGATACATCTTAAAAGCTACCTAACACAGACCCAGTGTCTGTTCTACTATTAAACATATGACTGCGATATTTGTCTTTTTTAATATTTTGTTCTCAATTAGAACCAGAACTCCCTCTTTTGTTTTATTAATGGAATTGCACTTAAAAATGTGTTTGTAACCCTTTTACAATTACTGTATTGGAAGACATCTGTTGGAGTTAATCTAGGTCATCTCTTTACTGACCTTGAAGGATTTGGAGTATCTGAAACTTCAAAGAATCTGAAATATTTTAATTGCTCCCTTATCTTCCTCCTACTTCATCTGTAACCTTTCAGTTTAAATAATTTCTTTGCTACCAACTTAGCCACAGTGTCTAAACCTTGGTTTACCATAAGTGTTTACTTGTTGTTGTATTGTCCATGTCAAATGATACTTGAGATCTATTTTGTAAACTGAGAAGCAGTTTGCGGTCTAAAAAAACCTAACCAAAGTCACAATTATTCTAGCTTAAAATATTTCCAAAGGAAACACGAGGAATAAGGAATTAAATTAGAGGATTTAGATAACTATTAATCATTCTCAGATAATATTTGCCATTCATGGACTTGTGAACATTTTCAGAACTCTTTTGCACCCTCTAGGTAACCAGGGAAGCATTCAAAGTCCATAGGAAACTATGTTTCTCCTTGTGAGTGTGTACACAGCTACTCAGTTCTTGGCAAAGTCCTCAAACCCTCTGATCATACATGAGCTTGCAGTGAGATTCTCACATTATTTATTCAGTTCTAGCAAAATAGACAATAGTGCTTTCAAAGGCAGGGCTAGAAAAGAACATGGAGATAAAGAAGTTATCTTCTCCCTCATGTCTGAAAGCCTGCTACCTAGACCATCCCCAGGTGTAATTTTTGTGAAGGAAAAAAAAAAAAAGTTTGAGTTCTTGAGTTGATTATTAGATCCTAAGGTCAAGTTTTCGTGTCCCTTCACTACCTAGAGAGCAAAACCAATCATAAACAGCTGCATGAATATGCAATTGCTCGTTATGTTATGATTTATCTTGACGGACTGTCTTTTAAACCCACATGAAAGTATGTGATGTACATTTTATAAAAGCGTTCTGATTAGCAACTGCTGTAATTATCTCCAAGGTTTTCTTATAAAAAATAAAATAAAATATTATCTTCCATAATTTTCCTCTTTTCATTGTTTTTTCTGCTGCTTCCTGTTCTTTGTTATTTTTCCTCCTTTTGTGTTTTTTGTTTTATCGTTCATATTTACTTCATTTTTCCTTAACTTTCCTCTTCCCTGCTCTTCTAACTATTCTCATACTGCTTTACTATTCTGCATTTTTTTTTTACCATGCAAATTTGCTCATGAAATTATTGTGTTTCATATTTTCCTTCTTAGTAAGTCTCATTAAGTATGTCTGATTCTCTTTGCAGAAAGTTTTATAACATTATAGACTGTATTGAGTATTTTAAATAATGGTGTAATCAAGGAAAGAGGAAAAAATACCCTCTTAGACATTAGCTGGAATACATGAGTTACATATTTTGAGTGATGCATCAAAGATCTATTTCCTCTTTTTTCCTCAAAACACTGAGCTCAAAAAGGATTTCAGCAATAATACAGGAGCAAATGAGCCTCACATCTCCAGTAGGATGAACAGTCACTTGGAGTAAGGCTGAGATTTAAAAATAAGACAAAAAACCTTAGGCTTATGTAACTTAAAAAGAGAAAGGAGAGAGAGAATAAGCAGAGAGGCTTCCAGATTTAAACCTAAGCTAGGCAGTTTTAATGAAATACTAGAAGAAAAAATATATACAAATATGTGCAGGAATGTGCAAATCCCCTATCATCTCCCCCAACTCCCAGCAGCTTCCAAGGTACTCTTCTTAGCTGTGAACAGTTACAAAAAGTCCCAGACCGCTTTCAGAGGCAGTGCGAGAGCAAACAAGAGTGGAGAGCAGAGATACGAAGGTCAGGAATGCACAGGCCTAGGGATCAATGGTGATGGATAAACAAAGTCCTCCCTGCAGGCTGGCCATGGATGGACAAGAATGGAAGAAAGTCTTGACTTGCATGATCCCTGGATTTATACTGAGAGCTAGGTATAAATGGGCAGAATATCTCTTTGGTCAATTTTGACATGTCTGGTCCACTCCTGCTAATGGGAGGTCCACTTCTCTGCTTCTTTAAGTGTCTGAAGCAGCAGATTCACCAAGAGAAGCAAAGTGTCTTTGGTGTCTTGGCAATATTTATAAACATTCAGATATTATCAGTCTACCAGCTGGAAAACTTGCTGCTAGTTTCAGCAAGTGTGCTGCTTAAAAGAAAGTTCACTGAATTAAAAAAAAACAACAAAACAACATCAGTAAAAAGACAATTGGCTTAATCCCCTTTACTCACACACTCAGATGAGGAGGACAAAGCTCATGGGTTGAGCCAAATGCCAAGGAGGGTTCTTCACCGATTAAAGGTCCCAGGCAAAACAGACTCAACTTGGGGAAAAATAGTAATTTAATTCCACACTAATCAAACACTCACAGGACACAGACAACACAAAGAGCAGTGCTTGCATATATTACCCCACCCTTCCCTTCTTCCTGAGCCCAAATTACTTTGTTCCTGGTTTCTCTCCCTCCTTCCCCATAGCGGCACAGGGGGACAGGGGATGGGGTTTACGGTCAGTTCACAGGCTGGTGGTTCTTTCCGCGCCATCCTCCTCAGGAAGAAGGATTCCTTACAGTCTCTTCCTGCTTCCCTGTGGGGTCTCTCCTACCGGAGAGTCCTCCATGAACCTCGCCTTCATGAGTCCTTCTCACGAGATCTGGAGCTGCTCTAGCATGCGCTTTGCACAGAGTCACAGGCTGCTTTGCGAAAAGCCAGCTCCACTGGCACCAGGGTCTTCCAAAGCTGCATAATCAGAGGCCACCAGCCACAAAATCTAAGTCCATTGGCCAAGCTCACCCTTCCTGGCACCCTCAGAGAATGTTCCTGGGTGCAGGGGGACAGCCTGCCATCTCGCAGGCCATCTTGCAACCCATGGGTTGCAAGGAAACGTCTGCTTGGGCACCTAATTCTCCTTCTTCATCACAAACCACCAGCATCACTCTCCTCCTCCAGCACAGCTCCTCTCCCACCAGGTGACTCCCTGCTCAGGTGTTACAGCTGTTCTTTTGTATGTTAATCGCTGAGGCGCATCTATTGTCCCTCTAATGGCTCCTTGGCTGTGTTTGGAGCAGGGGAACTTCTCAGCTTCTTACTGGAGCCACTCCTGGCACTCTTCCCATGCTACCAAAAAGCCCACCAAACCAAACCAGCACACTTGCATAATTTCAGAGATCTGGTCTTCCCTGCTTACCCTCACCCCACAAAAAAATATTTTAAAAAATCTAAAAAAACCCAAAACAAAACTCAACAGAACAAACAAGCAAATAAAACAAACAACAACAAAAGAAAAGCAAGGAGAAAAACCCCAACAAACTAAAACCAAGAAGCACCAAAATCAACACCAAAACTACAAACCTAAACAAAAAACACACAACCAAATAATCCCCTAGAAAGCATGATGGCATTAATAAGAGGCAGGATCATGTCACGTAGACAGAACAAATAGGATGGTAACTACCCAAATCTGTGTGTAAGACTGGTAAATTCTTGGTCAGTTAAGTAAAGCTGTCAGTCTCTGTACATCTCCTCTATAATCCCATCCTGAAAAACCCGAAAATCCTCTTGTATATATAAGTATTCTCAGGTCTTCTACAGTCATATGCTGGATGTATAAAAGGAATAAAAGGCTTCATCATAATTTTGAAGATTTCACCTGTAAGATAAACATAAGGAAAAACTTCTTTATTGTGAATGTAACAGAGCACTGGAACGTCCAGAGAGCTTGAAATATGAAATAAAAAAAAACAGATATGCCTGGCCATCCTTAGTGTTAAGGCACAGTCACTCTGTGCTCATTCATATAAAGAGATGTAGAAATAATTGAATTTTTTTAGTGCATATTTCAGTTAATTAGAACTGTATTAAGCCATAGATTTCCTATGTCATCACTGGACTGAAATGGAAAATTTGTGGGAAAATGTTAAGTAAGTAGACAGTAAGTAAGGAGAATTAAAATATTGTGCATCTGGATATAAGTAAACACAAGAGGATGGATGATACAATCAAATATGTTCCTGTTATCAGTCTTGATGGATTTTAAAAGGTGTTGCCCCTAATTTTCAGAATCAGAGAACTGTCACGGTTAGAAAAGTCCTTTAAGACCACAGAGTCCAACTGTCCACTCAGGGGAAAAAACAAACAACATACAAAACCCCAACCAAACAAGAAAATAAAAACCACAACCACACCAACAAGACACAACCCTGAAAAAAGCAACATGCCCACTAGAACATATTCTGAAGTGCCACATCTACATGTTTCTTGAATATCACCAGGGACAATGACTCCATCACCTCCCTGGGCAGCCTGTTCCACTGTCTAAATAATCTTTCTGTAAAGAAATTATTTCTAATATAAAGTCTAAACCTTCCCTGGCATAACTTCAGGCCATTTTCTCTAGTGTTATCATTATTCATTTGGGAGAAGAGACCAACACCTACGTCACTACAATCTCCTTTCAGATAGCTGTATAGATTGTTGAGGTCTCTGCTTGGCCTCCTCTTCTCCAAACTGAATGACCCCAGTTCCCTTGGCCTCTCCTTGCAGGACTTGTTCTCCAGCCCATTCACCAGCTTCATTGCTCTTCTCTGGATTTGCTTCAGCATCTCAATGTCCATCTTGTAGTGCGGGGCCCAGAACTAAACACTCCAGATGCAGACTCACCAGGGACACAAGTACAGGGGCACAATCACTTCCCTAGTCCTCCTGGTTACACTATTTCTGATACAAGTCAGGATGCTGCTGGCCACACTGCTGGCTGATGTTAAGCCAGCTGTTAACAAGCACCCCCAGGTCCTTTTTTTCTTGTCAGATTTCCAGCCACTCTTCCCCAAACCTGTAGTGTTCCCTGGTGCTGTTGTGATCCAAGTGTACAGCCCTGCACTTGGCCTTGTTGAAACTCACACAGTAAGCCTGTGCCCATTGATTCAGTCTGTTCAATGTTTAGACAGTTTAGGTTGACAGGTCAGAATCACAATCTTCTGTATGAACAATAGCCACTAATACTGTATGGGGTTTTGGTTTTTTGTTTGAGTTTTTTGTTTGTTTGTTTGTTTTTGTTTGTGGGTTTTTTTGTGTGCTTCTTTTTTCTTGGTTCCACGCCCCACCCCCCAGCCCCCCATACATTTGTAAGTAAACTTCTTCAGGAGATAGTTGTTAGTTCCTGATAGTCCAAAGAACCCCCTGACAGTCTCATTCAGTTTCCAGTTTCTAGGGAATTTTAGGATTTCAGGTTTATCTGCAATTCCTGGTCAGCACTTACAATTTTCCTTGATTTCTTCTCTAATGTGCTTGAACCTAAGAAATTGGATTTCCTTCAGAATGCCAAGTGTCTAGAAATTAGAAGATGCAGGTTTTAACTTTAAGGCATCTGAGGATTTCCTGTGTTTTTAGCTTTTAAACTTATTCTTTAAAGCTTTTAGATAAGTTTATGTGAGTGCACATATTTGCAGAACCAGGGTATTTTTATACATATAGCAAAAGATAGTTGTTTTCAGGTATCACATGAGGGTATTGGAGGCATTTATCTAGCCTACTTTACAACAGAAATGACCACAAGGACAACCATAATCCTGAAGCTAGAGGCAGCTGTTCATTATATAAATAATGTATCTGTATAAAAAGGGAAAGAAAAAAAAAAAAAAAAGTGGGACACAAATTGTAAAGTTATGCCTTTAGGTTTGGAAAAGATTTTCTGGCAACTGCAGAAATCTGGAAAGCTCCATGAAAAGAAGCAAACTGTGCTGAGATCTCAGGCCTCTTCTGTTATTTATTTACATCTGAATCAAATCCCATTGTAATACTCCTGAGGGTAATCATTTTCAGCGTGCAAATCAGATAATAATAAATCAACCAATACACTATACAGAGGCCCTTAAAATAGTAATGTGGATCACATGAAAATAAGCCAGGATCCAAAAAAAGTGCTAAGACCAGAGTAGACACTGTACTTACTTGTAATTAGAAAGAACTCTATGTCTTAAATTACCTAAACTACAGAATTTCTCAAAGTTATGAATAATTTATAGCTTCCTCTTTCTTCAGTCACTGAACACTCACTGTTCATCAAAATAGCTGCATTCTTCTGTTACTCCCATAATCTTTTGTCTTTCTAATGCTCCTTTTTTTAGATTATCACTTCAGGACAGATTCAGTTTCATCCTATGGAACTCATTAGCAATTGGTGTACGGAATATTTTAAGTAAAATAAAAAAGACGTAATACTAAGTTCTTTGCAGTTATAGAACTGTAAACTATTTTCTTAAAAAAATTGTTCTCAAGAATTCTGAGCACAAAACCAAGGTAGAATCCTCATAACAGATGTGTTCTTGGCTCCAGCTAACTACTCACAGAGGAGAAATATATTTTAGTTTTAAATGCAGGATATTGGATTGTTTCTGCTTAAGGCACATTTAGAATTTAAATATTTGCAGGATCCTCTTAAGCTCTATTTTGTTTCATCATTTCTTGGTGGCCGTTTTCCTCAGCAGAAGACTGAAATGACAATTGGTTCTAAAAAATATATAGTAAATACAAATATGTATGTACTATACAAATATGTATAGTACATATTTGTACATACAAATAGTATGAGATACAGAACAAGTTGAATTTTGGGAGTAATTTGGGTGCCCAGGTTTTCTCAGTATGTGCTTGCTGCTTTCTCTTCTTTCCTTTTCTCTTTTCTTTTCTTCTCTTTTCTTTTCTTCTTTCCTTTCCTTTCCTTTCCTTTCCTTTCCTTTCCTTTCCTTTCCTTTCCTTTCCTTTCCTTTCCTTTCCTTTCCTTTCCTTTCCTTTCCTTTCCTTTCCTTTCTTTTTTTCTAGATGGTATCCACAGATAAAACAGTCATTTAGAGTTTATTGTTGTCAAAAAGAGTTGCATCCTATTGTATCAGACAGACTTTAGAAACATGAGTCTTCATTCCTCTGTAGTGTTGCAGATCCTTTATATATGTTGAAATATGGATCTAAAGGTAGCCAGTAACAGAGATTTTCCCACAACAGGGGATGCCTGATGTTTCATAAAAGTGATTCTGTCCAATTTATTGCTTGTGAGCACAGCAAATTTAATGGGAAAAAAAAAAAAAAAAAAAGTATGACGATCTTTCTTGAACAGCCTAGCAGTAAAATTGAACTGCAATTTAAGTCAAGTGTGTGTGACAAAATAACCAACACACATTCAGATGGATCAGATAGATGATGATTTATATTTGATGAAGTACAGAAGAGTTATAGAAAGGATAAAGTGGATGGTCACAAGTGCCACAAATAATTTATAAATTGCTTTGTGTGACCACCCTTATACTCAGAGTCAAACCTTAACATTTATTTGCATTAGTACAAAAGGTATAAAGTGTCTGGATTGATTTTAATCATGCATGAGGAAAGAAAAGAGTACTTAATGTCACAAAATGCAAACTCAAGTGGAAAAAGAGAATCTATGATGGTGGAAGGATGAGGGGGTCATTAAGAGCAGTCAACATGGTTTTACCAAGGAAAAGTCTTGTTTGACCAACCTTATAGCCTTCTATGAGGAAGTAACTTGGTGGATAGATCATGGTAGCACTGTAGATGTGGTTTATCTCAATTTCAGTAAAGCATTTGACACTGTCTCCCACAGCATCCTTGTAGATAAATTGGGGAAGTGTGCTCTTGACTGTCAAGTACTGAGATGGATCATGACCTGGTTGAAAGGAAGAAGTCAGAGAGTTGTGATCAATGGAACAGAATCTACTTGGAGGTTGGTAACTAATGGAGTCCCTCAGGGGTCAGTACTGGGACTGGTACTTTCAATATTTTCATCAATGATCTGGATGAGGGAACAGAGTGTCCCCCCAGCAAATTTGCTTATGACACTTAACTGGGAGGAGCGGATGACACACTAGAAGGCTGTCCTGTCGTTCAGTGAGACCTAGACAGGCTGGAGAGTTGGGCAGGGAGAAACTTGATGAAATTCCACAAGGGCAAGTGTAGATTCTTGCATCTGGGGAAGAACCCCATGTACCTGTATAGGCTGAGGGCTGACCTGCTGGAGAGCAGTGTAGATGAAAGGGACCTGGGGGTCCTGGTAGACAGGAGGATGACCATGAGCCAGCAATGTGCCCCTGTGGCCAAGAAGGGCAATGGCATTCTGGGGTGTATTAGAAAGGATGTGGTTATTAGGTCAAGCAAGGTTCTCCTCCCCCTCTCTTCTGCCTTGGTGAGGCCACATCTGGAATCTTGTGTCCATTTCTGGGCCCCTCAGTTCAAGAAGGACAGGGAACCTTGTATCTTTTTGCCTACAGCTGCCCAGCCACCACAGACTTTGAGGACATTTCAGGTCTCCTCTGTGTATAGCGCTGAGAAAACCAACAATGTAACTATTCTGTTACACGTGTAACTAGGAAAATTAGTACTGGAATATTCTATCAATTTAATATCTAAAACCTGTTTTTCTTGAATCCATCCACTGACCCTTAGCGTCTTTAGTATCATTACTTTTAGTGAAGTTGAAACTTACATACAGGCACTTTTTTTCAAGGCCAATGCATATTTGCAAATCTTTATAAGTAATTTTTGTATCCATTGCCACAAGAGACTTCTGGTTTGTAGAGACTACAAGGTATTATAATTAACGTGCGTTATGCATTTCACTCTTAGTATCTTTTTGATGCCTCCTCAAAGTTCAGGTGATAAGTTTGAGTTTTTAGTTCTGCTGCAGCTTCTTGCATCTTAAAAAGCTGGTATTCAGCATCTTATTGATTTATTAACCTACTGCTCTGACATTAATTTTTGAGAATTAAAAGTTTCTATTCTCTGCTAGTATATTTTCAGGAATTAAAACAAAATACGGATTTATAACTTCTCAGGAAATCAAAAGTTTCTTCATGTTTTTGTACCATGACAAAGTTCCTTTTAGTTGGCTGCTCTGGGAAATTTCATGTAAGTGTCCACAAGAATCTGCACAAGATTTTGCATCCATGTTTCCAGAAACCATCTGATACTTCTTAGTATATCCAGTTTCTTTAACTGAGGATTCTGTTCTTCTTCAGGACATGCATATCCTTAGAAGGTAATGTGATCCCTCACAAAGTGACAGTTGTTTTTCTCAACTTTAAACCATTACTCCTTAAAAAGCTCTAGAAGCCTTGCCACTCCTGCCAAATGTTCTTCCGATGTTTTATGGAAACAAATAATGTCATACAAATACATGAAAATGTAGTTTGAAAAGCATTCTGGAAATTCTGAGATAATTGAATAATTGATGGTGTCATAACTGTGTTTTTTTACCCACATAACTGTGTTTTTTTCTGACTAGTTTAATAAAGTCATTGTGATGGGTGATCTACATTGAGCTAAGTTTGTACCATGGGCACTTCCAGTGCAACTCTATGCTAAAACTGCACACTCTTCACTTTGTAGGGATGTGTATATGTGAGTATTACTATGGAAGGAAAAACATTGGCTTTGAGAGGAGATGGTGAAGATGGAGCTCCTGGCCCAATACACTTAACTCACCCAAGAGACTAAGAGCAGATCACCTTTTTTTTTTTTTCCTGGGAATCATTCCCCAAATCTACCTTTTATTTTTCCTTATTTCTCTGCAATATCTCTTTATTGTATATATATTTTGATGTAGTGCTTAGAAGGCTTGTTGGACATTGTTTCCCTAGACCAAGGGGTCTTGAATAGTGACTTGGTAAGCTTTTAAAAATATTTAGGATCTGCTACAGTGCTCAAGTCAAATGATACTCTGTGATTCCATACTTGCTTCATGATTCACAAAATTTAGGAAAATAATGAATCAGATGGAATTCTTTTCATTGAAGATGACATACTGACATTGACATGCTACAGTGTATAATCTTGCAGTTACACATAAAGTGCTTATTAAGTCTAAGGAACTGCAAAAATTTTAAATGAGATCATTAAAAGTAACATAACCTTGTGCACACCTCTTCAATTACAAGAGATTTGTGTTGTACACCAAAGTGTAGGGGGGGGTTGATTAAAATTTAGGAAGAGACACCAATAAGGAAAAATATTTACCATGATCAGTGAGGGGTTCTTGAGACCAAGTGAAGTGTTAACACAATTTGTTGTAATAAAATGTATTTCCACACAGTGGGATAAGTCTTCTGGAAATATATAAATCAACACAGCCCCACTGAAGTAAATATTTGTTCCCTGGCTCCTATAGAACGTAACCAATTTAAAGCAGCTGAGAACATGGATCATTGTGTTTATAATACAAACCAATTATAATGAATACTAAAAATGTTACAGGTGATCGTTAAATAAAGGATGGGCACACAAAACCATCCAAATATATGATCATATAACGGACATCACAGTTTAAGTTTATGTTGGCTTTTAAAAAATTATCCTTGCAAATGTGTTGTAGGGGACAAGTTGGCCAGGATCATTGCTTCTAAGCTGACACACTTAAAATACATGAAGCAACCGATTGTGTTCGGAAGCTCAATGTCTTCCAAATGGATGAATACAGAGCATCTCAGTCTGCATATCAGTAGCACTGAAAGTACACAGTCTTCTACCATTAGAAAACCAGGACATGTTATTTAAGTACATCTTTACGAATTTTGGCATAATAAAGATTGTATAGTTAAAAACTTTCATCACTTTTGCAGACACTAACATTTAAAACATTGGAAAAAAAAATATTTACTGGCACTAAATATGTTTTATAATAGAGAGGGTAATGGAATGTAATAATATTTTTTAAAAATATTTTTTCTTCCAATTCTTTCATTCTTTTCAGAGGAATTTATCTCCATGTACAATGTACAAAATGCTTATTTAATGTGTTTTCTTTAAAAAAATCTTCATTAAACTTTTAATGAAATAATTCCTGC
>NW_009954222.1:6836446-6851051 GCF_000747805.2 Chaetura pelagica
TGCTGCAATTTTTATGTAACCACACTCCTTCAAGGGCTGTTTTTAAGGGTATCCTGTTTGATAAATGTCAGGTGCATGTTAGCTGAATAGGAAAAGAATAATGATTAAATAAATCCATTTATATATATGTATACACATATATATAATTAATATAGTGAAACCCACGGATGCAGAAGGATTGATTAATGCTAATATGCACACACAAAAATGAATTAATACTGTGTGCTTACACTGTGAATCTGGTATGTCTGTGGATACAAGGCAATGTAGTCATCAGTGGGCTGATGACACAAATTACGACTTGGTAGGCAATGACCAAAGTTTAACACAATCTTGTTTATATTAGCAAATAAGAAAATAAGACACATTTTCCTTTGCCATTCTGTTATCTATCACATCAAATATGATTTCTTAGGCTTTGATTAGTACTTTCAGACAAAAATTAAAATCTCCCACGAGCTACTATGTCAGCATTGCAATACTACATATGCAGGGAATCACACTTCCCTGATGAGGTCATGATCAGTTCTTACCTTGTCATTATTATTATTATTATTATTATTATTATTATTATTATTATTATCGATTTATTATTATTAAATTACTTGCCTATGACTCTCTCTTTTTTTTTTTTTTTTAAATAAACAACACAAAACAACACATGTTGTTCCATATGACTTAATAATCAGCAGTGTTACACAGGCTTCTGAAGCTAGTTTTCTTACTTTTTAATAATTAAATACTTTTTAAAAATAAAGAATATCTGATTATGTAGATACTTGTTTAAATAAAGACTTCTGACTTTACACTGAGGCAAAAGAATACAGAAAACGTATATGTAACTGGCACTTCTCTGGTAATAAACTTCTGGAGAGGGATCAGACATACAGCTGGGGACATTTATTCCACAAACCACATTCCCAGGAAGATTTGTGTCTATGTCTACAGGATTTCAGAATATGTTCAAGCTACTTCAGCTGATCAAGTTACTGCTGCTTATCAAATTATCTGTTGTGAATTGAGCCAAGGTAATTAACACATGTAGCTTCCTTTCTCTAACCTATCATGCCTCTTTGCAAGTGAAATGAGATACCTATTTTAAGTGGAGCTAAGCACATTAACCATTTTGAAGGTTACAAATCACGATTAAGCTGATCACTTGACAAATGGTAACTTGTTAAATTGCAATATATAGTGCTTGCAATCATGTGAACGTACATTTTAAGTAACAAGATAGGAGTTAAGATTGAGAAGTTAAGCAGAGACTCAACTAACAAAGACTTAATTTTAAATGGTAAAGCAGAACTTTTTGTGTTCTCTGAATGTCAGGTTTTATGTATTTCAGACGAGGATGGATAAAAGACACTGCCACTGCAGAGCATGCTGTATCACATCCCAAAATGTAAGTTCAGATGCAGCTGCTTCTTGTTTCACTGAAGTAAATAAACTTTCTTTTAGCACTTACAGAGAGTTAGGGCTTTGCTCAGTTCCTTACACTTGGACAACTAGTGCTTTTAGAGATGTCTTTGCATATGGTGTCCAGGTTCCACTTTTAGAGGGGCATGGATCTCTGCAGGTCTTGTATCATATCTGCAAGATCTGTGCTGAAGTCTTGATACCTGGACCTTTGTAAGCGGCACTGATGTATTATGTGTGAATAACTGAATTAAGCCCACAATGAAATTAGACAGAAAAGGAAAGATTTTTATCTTTCAACACTTTAGGAGGACAATTCAAGTCTTCTCTGCATGTACATGAGTATATGTGCCAGTCAAGTCTGGAGTGTCTATCTCCCACTGTGATAGAGATGGAAATATAATTAAAGTCTGGAGAAATATTTAACTTTACATAAGAAAGACACCTCTATTTTGTCAGTTTAATAGCTGTGTGTATTTGCTATATCTCTATTGAATTGTTATTTATACACAGATATCTAACATATGCTTTCAGTCTGCCATTGAGTTGTATTTAGATCACCCTAGACTTGGGTGAACAGAAAAAGGTGCAGACAGAAATAACTAGAAAGAGCAATGGGTTTAATTTAAGGGATCATTACACTATAACCTATTTTCCTAGTGTAATTAATACATGAGTATTTCAGAATTCTTGATTCAACAGAAGTTTTGAATGTAAATTGTTATTATTAGAAGGGCGTAAGGTCCTGGCAAATGTAATATGTTTTCAGAGTTTTACTGTTTCCCCCAGTCCTTCTTAAAAACTGCTCCATTTATTCTGAAGACTGAAATCTCTGAGAGGGTAAATTCAATCATGAAATAGAAGTTAGTCTCACCTGTAACAGGCATCTCAGAACCCTGGTGACACTATTAACCAAACCACTAACCAAACAAAATCTCTGCCATATTGTATAATAAATGGGAATAAATAAAATACCATAGCACATAGCACAGAATCAGGGAATCACAGAATTGCTACAGTTGGAAGGGACCTGTAGAGATCATCCAGTTCAACTCTCCCACTCAAGTAGGATAACCTAGAGCACTTCACACAGGAGCTCATCCAGGCAGGTTTTGAGTATCTCCAGAGAAGGAGACTCCACAACATCCCTGGGCAGCCTGTTCCAGTGCTCTGTCACCCTCACTGTAAAGAAGTTTTTCCTCATATTTAAATGAAACTTCCTGTGTTCCAATTTGTACCCACTGCCCGTCCTTCTGACACTGTGAACTACTGAGAAGAGCCTGTCTCCATCTTCCTTGGACATATAGTTTGATGGATTAGATTTTTTATATTTGAAAAATAGAACGCAATGGCACACTGTTTTAAAATTTACATAATTTGATTTTAATCCACAGAAAATTAAATTAAAAGAAATGTGGAGTTTTTTTGGGTTTGTTTGTTTTGATGTTTTTTTTTGTGTTTCCCCCGTCCTGCCCCCCCTAGGCTTTGATTAGTACTTTCAGACAAAAATTAAAATCTCCCACGAGCTACTATGTCAGCATTGCAATACTACATATGCAGGGAATCACACTTCCCTGATGAGGTCATGATCAGTTCTTACCTTGTCATTATTATTATTATTATTATTATTATTATTATTATTATTGATTTATTATTATTAAATTACTTGCCTATGACTCTCTCTTTTTTTTTTTTTTTTAAATAAACAACACAAAACAACACATGTTGTTCCATATGACTTAATAATCAGCAGTGTTACACAGGCTTCTGAAGCTAGTTTTCTTACTTTTTAATAATTAAATACTTTTTAAAAATAAAGAATATCTGATTATGTAGATACTTGTTTAAATAAAGACTTCTGACTTTACACTGAGGCAAAAGAATACAGAAAACGTATATGTAACTGGCACTTCTCTGGTAATAAACTTCTGGAGAGGGATCAGACATACAGCTGGGGACATTTATTCCACAAACCACATTCCCAGGAAGATTTGTGTCTATGTCTACAGGATTTCAGAATATGTTCAAGCTACTTCAGCTGATCAAGTTACTGCTGCTTATCAAATTATCTGTTGTGAATTGAGCCAAGGTAATTAACACATGTAGCTTCCTTTCTCTAACCTATCATGCCTCTTTGCAAGTGAAATGAGATACCTATTTTAAGTGGAGCTAAGCACATTAACCATTTTGAAGGTTACAAATCACGATTAAGCTGATCACTTGACAAATGGTAACTTGTTAAATTGCAATATATAGTGCTTGCAATCATGTGAACGTACATTTTAAGTAACAAGATAGGAGTTAAGATTGAGAAGTTAAGCAGAGACTCAACTAACAAAGACTTAATTTTAAATGGTAAAGCAGAACTTTTTGTGTTCTCTGAATGTCAGGTTTTATGTATTTCAGACGAGGATGGATAAAAGACACTGCCACTGCAGAGCATGCTGTATCACATCCCAAAATGTAAGTTCAGATGCAGCTGCTTCTTGTTTCACTGAAGTAAATAAACTTTCTTTTAGCACTTACAGAGAGTTAGGGCTTTGCTCAGTTCCTTACACTTGGACAACTAGTGCTTTTAGAGATGTCTTTGCATATGGTGTCCAGGTTCCACTTTTAGAGGGGCATGGATCTCTGCAGGTCTTGTATCATATCTGCAAGATCTGTGCTGAAGTCTTGATACCTGGACCTTTGTAAGCGGCACTGATGTATTATGTGTGAATAACTGAATTAAGCCCACAATGAAATTAGACAGAAAAGGAAAGATTTTTATCTTTCAACACTTTAGGAGGACAATTCAAGTCTTCTCTGCATGTACATGAGTATATGTGCCAGTCAAGTCTGGAGTGTCTATCTCCCACTGTGATAGAGATGGAAATATAATTAAAGTCTGGAGAAATATTTAACTTTACATAAGAAAGACACCTCTATTTTGTCAGTTTAATAGCTGTGTGTATTTGCTATATCTCTATTGAATTGTTATTTATACACAGATATCTAACATATGCTTTCAGTCTGCCATTGAGTTGTATTTAGATCACCCTAGACTTGGGTGAACAGAAAAAGGTGCAGACAGAAATAACTAGAAAGAGCAATGGGTTTAATTTAAGGGATCATTACACTATAACCTATTTTCCTAGTGTAATTAATACATGAGTATTTCAGAATTCTTGATTCAACAGAAGTTTTGAATGTAAATTGTTATTATTAGAAGGGCGTAAGGTCCTGGCAAATGTAATATGTTTTCAGAGTTTTACTGTTTCCCCCAGTCCTTCTTAAAAACTGCTCCATTTATTCTGAAGACTGAAATCTCTGAGAGGGTAAATTCAATCATGAAATAGAAGTTAGTCTCACCTGTAACAGGCATCTCAGAACCCTGGTGACACTATTAACCAAACCACTAACCAAACAAAATCTCTGCCATATTGTATAATAAATGGGAATAAATAAAATACCATAGCACATAGCACAGAATCAGGGAATCACAGAATTGCTACAGTTGGAAGGGACCTGTAGAGATCATCCAGTTCAACTCTCCCACTCAAGTAGGATAACCTAGAGCACTTCACACAGGAGCTCATCCAGGCAGGTTTTGAGTATCTCCAGAGAAGGAGACTCCACAACATCCCTGGGCAGCCTGTTCCAGTGCTCTGTCACCCTCACTGTAAAGAAGTTTTTCCTCATATTTAAATGAAACTTCCTGTGTTCCAATTTGTACCCACTGCCCGTCCTTCTGACACTGTGAACTACTGAGAAGAGCCTGTCTCCATCTTCCTTGGACATATAGTTTGATGGATTAGATTTTTTATATTTGAAAAATAGAACGCAATGGCACACTGTTTTAAAATTTACATAATTTGATTTTAATCCACAGAAAATTAAATTAAAAGAAATGTGGAGTTTTTTTGGGTTTGTTTGTTTTGATGTTTTTTTTTGTGTTTCCCCCGTCCTGCCCCCCCCCAAATATTTGTTTATTCCTATATATTTTACTTAATTATAACTGTATTGTAACACTGTAATAGTGTCTTTGTGTTTTGGTTTGGGGTTTTGTGCAAATAAATAAATAATATATCCACAAATAAGTTTATGGAAATATGATTTATTGTAGAAAATACCATTTGCATACAGCTAATGAATTTTGAAACATATTTGTATCTCTAAATAAACAGTTCTGAACTACAGGATAATATTACATATCCTTCTATCAGAGACAGGATTATGGTTTAAATCCTTCATATAGTGAAAGCTTAATGTACTGAATAAATTCTTTTACCTAAAATAGCAGCAAATCAAAACCACACTTTAAGCTAGCTTAAATATATATAACTATTTAGGAATGTCGACATAATAGGAGGGAAAGGGAACCCCCTAGCGCATGAAGTAAGAATTAAACATGGACGTTACCTGAAGTTGTATTCATTGAAGACGTATAAGGTGATAGTCAAACTAGATTTTATAAAGTAAAAAAATTACAACAGGTAGATATGCTTCTTATTCAAACAAATTTTGGTTTGGGCACAAGTTCGAAACATCAGTATCAGAAACATTAATGGTGATTAATTCCATCTGTCCATCTGAACTAACAATGTGTGTATACATATGAGTTTTACTGTCTTAGAAATTGTCATAAAGACAATTAAAAGTTTTAAAGACATTAAAAGTTTTAGTTATGGGATCAAGAATGAATTCTAAAGTCATAGAAGTTACATGGATTGTGTTATCTTTTGTTGTCATGAAAATATTTTACATTAATCCTGTCTAGAAAGTAGCTGTTGTGATATTTTGTCTCACGTGTGTACTCTGTTCCACTGAAAAAAGGCAAAAAAAATTATCCCTATGAGAAATTTCAGATACTGAGCAAATGCAGTATGAAAGCTTTATCTGTAAGTTTCTACTAATGAATGTCTGAACATCTCTGTATTTTTCTCATATTTGTTTATTATACGAGTCTCAAAAGCCTGTGAGCCCAGGTGTGAATCTAACTTTTCATGTTAACCCTAGGACATTCCTATTTCAAATATTTCCTTTATTCCTCATGCTCTTCTAGTAGTACTCTGGTAATTGTAGTAATACTCTTCTGCTTTTCCCGAGCTGTCTTCTTTCTAATACACATTCAGCTATAGGAGAACTACAAATGAACAAAAAACTTCTAGCTAGTCACTTGCTTGAATCACTATCAAACACAAGCATTCCCTCAGAAATGAGTGAAGATTTCTAATTTGGGAGCTGATGTATGTATATTCATTTTTCTTTCAGAACAAACAGTTGTCAAAGACAACACCTTTCTCCAACACTTGAAGAGTTATTCATATTTATTAAAACTCTGAGACTTCTCTGTATTACCTTTTCACTTCATTTTTATACTGGGACTTTTTAGCTGACTTTAATGAAGTTATCCGTGCTTCCAATAAAGTTTGTGAGTTATAAATCTTCTTCTGTGTTTCTAGACAAAAACCAAATACAATAGAATCCATTCTGCTTTCCAAGGGTACAGCTGCATTCTGTTTGCTTCCCAGATTGATAAAAGGACATTTCAAAGGCTTTAATGATATAGTCTAGTTCACAGTCTACCTCATTGTGCTTACATTTAGGTCATTTAGACTCACTTTTTTTTTTTCTTTATTGCCACGAATCTCAAATTCAGGTTCAGTTTTGCAATTTGTAAAGATGAGTTTAACTAAACTGGAAGGTATAAATTATTGTACAACCTAACAAGGGAAAATACTAAAGCAAATGCAGTTCTTCAGATATTATTTTATTTTACTATATGTAATGTTTTCTTAGATGGGTTCGTCTTTAGCTTGCTTCTCCTCATCTATACGTTGGTTACTATACTGTTATTTTGAATCACAGTCTCTTAATTCAGATTATTTTTTGTTTGTTTCTGCCACTCTGTCACTACTGTCTTCTCAAACTTTCAAAGTCTAGGAAGAGCAAATATTGTCTAGGAGAGCAAATATTTTTTCTGCCATATTTTAGTGTTGGGCCAGCTGACAATAATGCATCCCTCTCTCAATACATTAAATTTGCCCTTTGGCTGCTCCCTGTCGAGTGACATGCTGAGAAGGAGCTGAAATAAATGGTTATGCTCAGTCATCAATTTGGGAAATAGAACTAAAAGAAAGTTTTAGAAATAGGTCTCCTGTCCTCTCAGCAGTTAAGAGGAAAGAACATCATGCAACAGAGAGCAGAGGTGAAGCAGACAGAAAAAACACTGAGGGCAAATGGCCAAGACAGTGCAGTGTTGAAGGGGGCCAGCCAGGGAGCTGGAGGACTTAAAGGAAAGCCTGAGCATCCAGCCAGAAGTCATGAGTTAAGCAATTCTTGTGGGAAAGCTTGACTATGGGATCTTAGCACTCATCAGGAGCCCAACAAGAAGAAAAGACAGACAGGTGTAGAACACTGAACCTCATAAGTCATTCTGTAACCACAGTCCAAGGAAAATAAAAACCTCATTAGTATTGGAAAGTTTGACTTTTGCTGTGCTCACTTGACCAAATTAAGTACTCATACCAAAAGTATCAAGCTGTACTGGTCAAATGTATTACATAACCTCATTCTGTGTCAAATCTCAGTTGGTGTAAACTTTGAAAACTCCATTAACTTCAGTGAAATTATATTTATATAAGCCAGATGAAACTTAAGCTCTCAAAATGCAATTTTTTTTTTCTATTGCCTTTAAGCTGAGTGCTCATGGAGTAGCAAGAGAAAAAAAGAATGTCGTAAGTTCTCACTAATATAACCACATAATGAGGAAACATTGCATTTTAAGCATGACTGAACAATCTCTTACAGAGTACTTGGTTAATGTGCATTATGGATTACTAAAGCTGATTACTAACAGTGCAAATTAGTGGCTGTTTCATAGCAACAGAGTCTCTGGCATTGGCAATAGTGAAACACTTGAAACATTAAAATGTTTTAGATCCTTTTGGCATGGATTTTCAATAAAAAACAATGTTTAATAACCAGAAAGGCTGATATTATTATCACATAACTTTAGGGATTTGATTCATTTGTCTAGTCATTGGTGTTTAAAGCCTTTTATAACTCCTTTGCAAATCCACCTGGCTTCAAGCTGCCACTTCGGAAAAGCCTGGATCTCCTATGGATCCTGTGTTATATCTGCCATCCTCTAACAAATGTCACAAACTAACTACAACCTCTCAGACTGCAGTAGATGTTTATGTTCATCTTACCAAATCAGTCTCCAGATGCCTGGACTGTCAGTGTCTACATTTGAGCTAGTGATCTTCCACATTCTTCATACTAATTAAAGACAAGTTGGTGCCTTTTGTTCCCAACACCAATGGTGAAATGTAAATGTCCTTTCCAAGATGATTGTGTCAAAAAAAACCTGATTCATTCTCCACTGACAAAAGGAACCAATAATAATCATTTTAGATCATATATCTAAATTTTATGTGAATATTGGCATCTAGCACCATAAAGTTTCTCCTAGAAGAACCTGTATCTTGCCCCTTCTCTACTGTCTTGTTTGCCCTGGTAAAGATTATTCCATCTGTAAAACCATTAGCACCAATATTAACTACCACAGGCTCATCCGGCCTAAAATGAAAGTGCCATTTCCTCCTTCATCAGTGAAATGATTGACCCTGTGAGATACTTACTGTCTTTGCTTGCATGGTGTTAAGAAAGCCTTGAGAACTGCAGGTGTTTAGTTCTATATACGATGCGGCCTTAGAGCAAAAGTGTCTTGCTTTGTTTCTTGTTGCACCTGGACAATGTACTGATTGCAGCAACCTTCTTTTACAGAGAATTTTTTTTCATAACAAGTCTGATTCACCTCATTATTCAGTAAATTATCTTTCTGAGGGACAAACAGAGGGTCACAGCAACTTGAGCCACTTGCCAGATAACACATCTGCTAGTTTTCTTAATAATGCCTTTAAATGAACATCTGCAAACCTCCTGAGACAATGGAGTGATTGTGTCTTCCAACTTCTTAAACACAGAGACAATAAACAAATGACCCGCCAGTATTTTAAAACTTGGGAGAATCAGCTTAATTTCCTCAAGAAGAAAATGAAGAGAAGATTAATCTGAAAGTGATTATACTTTGCAGTAACTTGGCCTGCACACACACAAAAAAAAAAGTTAAAACAGTGACAGAAACTGATACTTAGTGTAACAAGCAGACAGAACTATGTATGTATGTGTGCATGTATAAGCATGCACACACACATAAATGTACACTGTCGAATTCAGTGAGTAATACCTAGTTGTTCTGGAGTTCTGTAAGGGTATATGCATATAGACAGAGGGATATCCTTTCATAATAGTAAAGCCAGAAGCTTTTTGTAGCCCTGCTTCTCAAAAAATAATTTTAACACAATTACATATAAACCAAACAATATAAAATATTACAACAAAAAGTACCTTCACATATTTTTGCAGTGTATGAATTACACAGTAAAAAGTTGTCTTCTACATTTTTACTTGTATGTCAATGAAGGCATATCAATGGGACTGCTTTCAAAAATCAGAACAGACTGTGAATTTTGAATTTTCTGTTTTTTTATCTAGTATAAGACTTAGTAAAATCTGTCATCATTTTCAACAGACTAATTTTACCAGTGAATTAAATGCTGTCCATAGTTTCAGATAGAAAGGTTTTTTATGCCAAACTGTAAAACATTGAGAGACTATACACAGAGAAAATATACAGAGACTGTAAAGAGAATTAAGACATCTAGGTTTTGCTCTTAGGACCAAGGTACACTACGTGCACCATAACTATCAAATTACTTATTCGAACTGCTGAGGACCTGAGGGAGCATTCTCTTCCCTGTTTTACTCATTTTGACCAAGATAGAGTTAATTTTACTCACAGCAGCTTGTGTGTGGTGCTATGGTTTAGATTTGTGATGAACACAATGTTGAGAATATACCAATGGTTTACTTACTGTTGAGCAGTGCTTACACAGAGTCAAGGACTTTTTGGCTTCTCACCCTACCCCACCAGTGAGTAGGCTGAGGGTGCACAAAAAGATGGGAGGGGACACAGCTGGGGCAGCTAACCTCAACTGATCACGGGGATATTCCATCCCATACAATGTCATTCTCAGCAACAGCTGGCAGAAGAAGGAGGAAGGGGGGACATTAAGAGTTAAGGCACTTGGTTTTCCCAAGGATTTGGTAAAGTCCTTCCTTCCTGGAAATTGCTAAACATCTGTCTGCTGGTAGGGGTTAAACTAATTCCTTCTTTTGTTTTGGTTGTGTGTGATGGTTTGGTTTTACCTGTTAAATGCTCTGTATCTCAACCCATGACTTTCCTCACTTTTACTTTAAAAAAAATCCTTCTGTAAGATACTGAGTGAGCAACTGTGGGGTTTAGCTGCCTAACAGGGTTAAACTACAACACTTATTAAAGGCAAGCATTATTTGGCTAGAAATTAGATTTCCTATACATTCTAAGTATAATGTTTTCTTAGTGAAATTAAGTGTTAAAAAAGATTTGAAATATTTACTTTTCTACCCATTTTGCTGCTGATAATTATTGTTCTCTTCTCTTTGTGAAGAATGAGAAATAATAATAATGTGTTCAAATTCCAGTTCTTTGAAGTTGTTTCTCTCTGTGTATTTCTGAATTATTTAAAAGAATTAAAAAAAAAAAAAACCAAACAACTATCATAATCTATTACAATCCTAATAGTTTAAATCTTTTAAAAAGTAGGATTAAAAAAGGTAATGGATAAAGTTATTGGTAAACAAAATGAATCATTGGAAGCGATGAGCATCCACCTGCTTCCATTAACTCTTTATTAAATAAACCTTTACTCATTAATGTATTTTTTTATAAAGATGAGATCATTGCACTAAGAAGAAATCTCTAGGCTCAGGCTGTCAAAGACACTAAATGCAAATGGCATCTAAATCCTGTTAGAAAAGCTGCCATACAGAAGTTGGTCATCTCTATGCCTTTGGAAATATCTCTTAGTGTTGTATTAATTTCTCAGTCTCTTACAGCTATTAAAGAAACAGAAACTTAAACAGAAACTTAAACACATAAAACTGTTCTCTCCAAACTGCATGCTCTTTTGAAATGCCTTAAGTTTTCTACATTTGCCTAGTTTTGCTTCAGGAATCATCATTCCTGTTGCATGGGAACCAACTATTCTGGAGGAGGAATTAAGCAATTAGGAAAAATGGAATAAGATGTTTAAAGTGTTCTCTTGCTCTCTTTTTTTTTTTTTTTTCTTTATAGATTTTCTTCCCCTTTTTGTCCAATCATAAGTAAGTGACCAGTTCCTGACAAGAAAAGTAAGTTGATCAAAACCAAGGGGCAGGTGAATCTAGTCAAACTTAATCTCATTTAAGCAAGTCCTGTCCACTTTCTCTAAACAAGAGCTTCAGTCACATGAAGAAACCTGCACAGACTCAGATATGACCACGATGATTCACAATTTTTTATTTGAAAATTCAGTTTAAGAAACTTTCACCTACCATTTTTATATAATGAAAAGGTGGACTGTATTTGGAGTAAAGTCCTACTTTGGATTAAAATTAAATTAGTGTGTTTGTTTAGTTTATTTGTTATAATTTGTATGATCTTCCTTATTCTTTGCTTGCTTGTGACTTGTTATTATAATTTATTTTTATTTTAGGAAAATATATTTTGGTGTCAACTGCATTAAGCTCAACCAGGCCAAGTGCAAGGTTCTGCAGCTGGTTTGGGGTAATCCCAAGCACAAATACAGGCTGGGTGGAGAATGGATCAAAAGCAGACCAGAGAATGACTTGGGGGTTATGGCTGACAAGAAGCTCAACATGAGCCAGTGCACTTGCATCCCAGAAATCCAACCATGTCCCGGGCTGCATAAAAAAATAAAGAAGAAATGTGCTGAGAAGTTCAAGGGAGGTGATTTTCCCTCTCGACTATGCCCTGGTGAAACCACATCTGGAGGACTGTGTCCAAATCTGGAGCCCCCAATGTAAGAGGGACATGAAACTCATGGAGAAAGTCCAGAGGAGGACCATGAAGATGATCAGGGGGCTGAAGCACCTTTCCTACAAAGACAGGCTGAGAGAGCTGGCGTTGTTCAGGCTGGAGAAGAGAAGGCTCTGGGGAGACCTCATGGCAGCCTCCTATTACCAGAAGAGGCCTGCAGAAAAGCTGGGAAGGGACTTTTTACAATATTTTTTAGTGAGAGGACAAGGGGAAATGGCTTTAAACTGGAAGAGGAAAAATACAGGCTAGACATTAGGAAGAAATTCTTAAGCGTGAGGGTGGTGAAACACTAGAACAGGTTTCCCAGGGAAGTTGCAGGTGTTCCCTTCCTTGAAGTGTTGGATGACCAAGTTGGATGGACTTTGAGCAACCTGGTCCAGTGTGAGGTTTCCCTGTCCATACAGGGGGCTTGGAACTAGATTCATTTTAAGGTCCCTTCTAACTCAAACCATTCCATGGGTCTGTCAGTCTATGATTATTCTAGTTTATCATGTAATTAAAGAATTTTGTTTTAGGATGAATTTGAAAACTATTCCGAGCTGCTTTTTTTTTTTTTTTTTTTTTTTTTTTTTTTTAATTCCAAACAATACAGTTGCAAATGCAGAATTTGGACTTGTCCAGCCATAGTTCATTTCTTTTTCAGGGACTCTCATAGCGTCCAGGCTAAACATCTGTGGAGAGTACACCCTCTTCTAAGGAGTTACTTCCTGTTCAGAAGCAACCATATAATGTGGAATTGATGTTATACTCTACAGCCTTTGAAGCAGGCACCATTGCCAGAAGTGAAATCAGAGCTCCACCCAACAGAGTGTATTCTTCAGAGTGTTTTGCAAGTATAGTTTATATGGACTCTGTGTAAGGGTAGTTTGTGTCAATGTACTCCATATAAATATCTCTAAAATGTTGCTACACAGTTATTGCAGTGGAGATTACAACACATTTCTTGGATATGCTATTCTAAATTACCAAGACTTTAAAAAAATCTCTCTATAAATATAAATAAGATTCTAAATAATAAATATTTCTCAAAAAAATCAACATGCCCAATCCCTTACTGCCTGTCCTTTTCTTAAATTTCACTTTGAAAACTCAACTGCTTTAGAGTTTTGTTTTTACTATTGGAGACATTCTATATATAACCCTTTGGACCAGTGGAATTACAGTACCCAGCAAAATAAGTCTAAAAGTTTTCATACACAGCACCACAATGTTATCTGTAAATAAAATTATATAGAATACACCTTCAAATGACCTTCCAAAAACAGAACAGAAACTGACATTAAACAATATTTAAAATATGTGATCTCCCATGACTCCCAGAAAACAGAATGATTATTTGTGTTGTTGCTGAGTGTGATGAAAAATATAATAATCCAAATAAAGGACTCCTTTGTTATTCAAAACATATAACCCAGGGACCTCTGAAAACATGTTTTATGCCAAGTAATCATAGAGCAGAAGAACTCATTTAGTGCACAAGTTATTGAACTATGTCAAACTGAAGAAGTTGTAAGGATAAATGAAGGAAAAAAAATAAATTAAATGTTAGGACAAGGCAGCTGTTTGATTACATCTATCTATTCCAAATTTTCACCAGTCAGCTGGTAGGGAGAATCAGAATTAGCCTGCTACTTTAGTCAACTTCAGAAGGTACTAATCAAAGGGTTAGAATGGTGAGCAGCAGGCAGGAAGAGCTAGTAGTAAATTAATGAAATAGAGTCAAGAGCAGCAGAGTATCTGAGAAAATAATAGGAAACAGGAAGAGATTAGTTGAGATTAGTAATTGGAAAGTGTAATAGTGAGGAGAAAGCTTGGTTTGAGTGGAATGTGCAAACAAAGAGCAGTAAAATAATTCTGTAACTTTTTTTTTTTTTTCTTTTAACACAGGCATTTCCTTACACACAATTAAAGTAAGTTTGAGGGATAAAGAAATAAATGTCTCAGAGCCTGTGGGAATATAGTTGTTAGATCTAGTATCTTGGCCACTTTCCAGTTTGGATATTGCCCCAATTTTTTAAAGCCACATATGGTAACTCTCTATACTTCCTGTCCTAAGCTGCCAAGTAGCCTTGCTTTATGTTGTCAAACAGCTGCTTATTCTTAAGTAGTTTGTGAGTCTTTAGTGTGAAAGATGGTATATCCAAGAGTCTGGGTCAAATAAATTGCTTGGAGTTGCCAAAAGGAAGTTTTCCATGGCAGTTGTAAAGGTAAAGGCTTCCC
>NW_009954222.1:6851099-6855277 GCF_000747805.2 Chaetura pelagica
TGTGCTTGAATGAGCTTCTGGCAACAGGACTTCTATTTTGGTTCTCATTTAACATAATGAACTTCTCTTAGGGACAAAGCAAGGAATTTGGAGGCCTTTTGATGAGTCCAAGAGGTGGCATTTGCATATGTCCTATTGTGAGAATGAATTTTAATAGAGCTACTTTCATCCACCCAACAGCATAAACATTTGGTTTTCACACATATGAGTGGAGAAAAAACAAATATAAATTTTCAATACTGAGGCATAACACTGACCTCCTTAGGCCATTTCCTGGGCAGTGAACTGGGTAATGAATAGTGATATCATCTTTACAATTGTCATTAATGAGAAATTAATCCTTCCCTTAGGAAATAAGACCTGCTGGATGTCATTAGTCAAAATTGATAGACTTGTTTGCCAGGACAAATTTCTTCTGGCTATATTTGCACAAGCACATACAGACATCTTGACTTCTGTGACTGTTTGGCCTGTGTAATAAAATATAGTAATAATCTTGGTAACTAAAAGGGAGAAAAGGGAGTAATAAAATAATTCTGTTTGTGCCCAAAGATCTCTTATAGTTCATTTCCTATCTATATTTAACACTGTTTTCAGTTTGATGGCTTTCAGATGCATTGTTCTTTTCCTGGGCCTTGTTTGCTTTCACTTTTTCAAAGAAGTGAAAAAATATCATCATACCAAGAATGATGGTGCAAACTCTTGTTTCATAGTAACTTTTATTCTTGACTAGTAGCTTTCTTTTCTGCTTCTTTCTTCCTAAGGTTGATGAGTGTTCAAGGGTTACCGGGTTAAGGTAAAGTTCAGGCAGGTTGCCTGAATGAGCCTCAGTGACAGCTGTAAATGGGGCAAACTGTTGTATTATAGAGTTCAGACTTACAATGGTCCACTTCACCATTTGGGGGGTTAGAGAGGGAGGAATGGTCTTTATTAGCTGAAGAGACTGTGCTGTTAAGCAGCTTGCAGTTCACATGTTAATAGTTAATTTTAATGGACGGGTTGTGACACTATTCCAAAAGAAGTTAAAATAACATTTTCACAGCCTGAGGTAATATAAGGTGTCTTGCTGCACAATGTAAGGAGAAAAAGAACTTTAACATGGTAACAATGGTTATGTAAAAGTAAGATCATTCATTCTCTTGCTTTGCAGTTTGTACGTATTAGAGATATTCTAAGACTTTTTTGTAGTTCTAATAGTACACCCTTCTATGGAAAAGGTTTATTTAATATTATAAAGGCACTTGTTAGAACACTGTTCTCCTGATGCATGTGACTGCAGGAGGACATGCAAATGCTAACACCTGCTAAGACATTGTAAGTAAATATTATCTTTTTGCTGCTTCAGTTGCTTTTCTTGGTTAGAATAACTGTTTAAGATAAAAGTTTATTTACACCTGATTTTTTTAACCTGGGTGGAAGAGAGAGATTCTTTAAAAACTGCATGAAAATACTGAGGCATCAGTACTAATGTCAGACCTACTGGGTCTTTAGCAGTTTAATGTGTGGATTGTTTCTACTGATGAATGTAAAATATCAGGACTATGTCATATGAAAAATAAAAGCAGTGAAAGCATAGATGGAAATGAGAGTGCACTTTTGCTTAACATTTTAGTAGGAAGAATTTCAAAGGAAAAAATTACTTTTGTGTTTTGTTTTGGGTTTTTTACAAATATAATTGAGTAATGTAATTTGAAAATAGACACAAATATAATCTCATAACAACATAGTTATTTTATGGACTCATTTTATGACAGAGTATGATTGCCCAAAATTATTATTTTGATGCCTATACATATTTGAATTTCTTTTAGTTGGTTTTCTAAAAGGTACCATATCATTGTAGTAAATTAATCCTACATGACTCCAACTTAGTATAGCTTTTTTTTCTGCAACCATTGTAACACAATTATCTTGACAATGTACAAAACTTGCTTGCAGAGAGAACCACAAACACATGTAAAGTACCAAAATTAAGTCAGAACAACACATTTCAGCATATTTTGCTGTATGAATTCATGAGCAATATAAGAATATTTGTGAGAATTGGGAAATTACCTGTTTCATTACCAGAAGACTGCAGCATTATTATCTGTTTTGATGTGGGCTCTGTGCACAGGCAACATAGTTGAGAAACACATGCTATTTTTGTAATCTAAGTTACTGAAGAGGTGATGCATGCCAGTCATAAAGGAACAATTGCCATGACTTGTTTTCTCAGCCAACTGCATGCTGTTTGGCAAGTTAACAGGGGAGAATTACATGGGTTATATATAATGGAATGTCTGAACAGCTGCCGTGGTGAGAGCAGTTGACAGGTTTGTCAGCTTTTAGAGTAATTAACCCAGCAGGAAATCTATTCCCAGGTGGCTACTGGAAAGAATCAAGTTTGGTGAGACAATGACAGGTGAGAAAATGAGAGTGGAGATATGTACAAACATTTCTGCCTTTTTATAGAGCAACAAACAGTTTCCTGACATATATGGGGTTGTAACATAAGAACAGAAATACTGGCTCAGGCCATTTTTCTGTGAATACCCAAAGTCTGCCTTTAGCACTGGTCATAAGCAGAAAGAAAGAGTATGGAGAGGTCAGGCATATGGCTTCCTGATATGCTCTCAGATTCCAAATGATTTCAGTTCTGTGGATTTGTGGAGTCTCATACAACTTCACCCCCATTGCACCACTCTTCCAGGTGGCCATCCAAACTTCTTATGAATCTTGTCAGCTCTTTGCAACTGCAATGTTCTTTGGCAAGGAGTTCCACAGCTCTGCAGCCCACTGATTGAAAAAAAACAACAACCACAAAACACTCCCCTTTTTTTTACTCTGAACTTGCACCCTCTTGCCTCTCTTTTCTTTCACTGGAAGAGATGAAGAACTGCTAGCTCTAACCCTTTCTCATATGTATGCCTTTCTTACATCCCTCTTTTTGCAAGCTGTGTCTTTTCCATGCAGAAGTATCCTAGCCTTTTTGAGTATTCTACATGTGGAAGCCATTTCATACTATTTTTCATTTATTTTGCCTTTCTTTAAAGAGAGTTGCCAGATGAAATTGCGTTTGATTGGTTAAGTGAAGTGATCACAATCTAGTCTTTGGTCACTTTCTGTAAACTAGCTTACATAAACTATGTTGGATGAACCAAGAAAGAAAGATTTGCCAGATCATTTATTTGGCAATAAGCTACGGACAAGCTCAAGAAAATAAATTAATCCAAATGTTTCAGTGTAATCTCTTAATACTAATTCTGTTCAAGTCAATATACTATAGAGGACCTGCTATTTCATAGGACCATAGGGATACAATAGTAATATCTTAATAATTCAGATGGCTAAGGGCAGAAGAGGGAACCTACTATGCAAGGAAACTGTACAAAATAGAAATGAATGGTAACTAGAGGTATACACCTGCCAAATTATGAACATTCATGGTTAACCAAAGACTTCTGTATTATTCTTCAAATAAATGCCTAACCCAGCTATGCTACCATCCTATACAAGAAACTGGAAAACAGGAATCCGTAGAGATGGTTCAGGAATAGAAGCAACTTATCTCATGTAGAAACCAGAGTATGGAAAAAAGAAGAAATACAAATTAAATTGTGCGTACAAATCAAAAGAATACTTGGAAAGAATGTCAAATAATTGTTGTTACCGACATTCTTTAATCAACTATTTAATAATTAGTATCAAGACACATACATCTTCTATTCCCAATTGAACTTATAAAGCAACCTTCACATTTCAAACACAAGAGAATATAATATGTTTCATGGTCAGACCAATGGAGACAGCAACCATGAAGGGATAAATAAGCAATCTAAAAGACTATGAATAGTACAAGAGATTCCTTTATTTTTTTGTGTTGTGCCATCAGCAATATCATGGTATCTAAACATCTAACTGCATTATGCATTGTAAATTCACTCTATGTATCCAACTAGAACTAAATACACAGCTCAGTTTTTAAATAAAGAGAAAAGCATGCATTACCCTTTGCTAGTTATTTGTAGAAAAATGTACATCAATATGAGGAGTCTTGAAGTATTTATGAACATAAAATTAGGATACTAAATGAGAACACACTATATTCCTCTGTGACTGTAGTCTATTTTAATATACATTACTAAATACTCAGTACAGAAATGAAGCAGAAAGGCTTATGTGACTATATCATCCTG
>NW_009954222.1:6855325-6860368 GCF_000747805.2 Chaetura pelagica
TCATTACATTCTGTGCATGAAAAGTACTTCAGGACCTTGGAGTCCTGATTTATTATATTCTTTGGGGACCTTTGTATTCTTACTAATTTTTCCATTAGCAGCTCAGCAGCTTTTGGGGAAACTTTCTCATGTTGTGGGTGTATTGATTGTCATTTTACATGAAATATATCCTCTTTTCTGTTACCACCTTATCCTGTTGTGCTAGGCAATCTTTAGCAAGATGTATTTAGGTTTTCGTTTCTGCTTTATGTTGTGCCATATTTTACTCACACTTCATTTCCCTATTACATATCTGATATTTGTTTATTCAATAAGATTGGAGTTGCCAGTATTTGTAATTCTGACACTCATAAACTGAATTAAAAGAATTATTGGACTTCCAGTTCTGTGTTTCATAATACCAGAGTTTATTTATTCAAAAAGAGCTCCACTCCAGCTCCCTTGGCTTATTTAATGCTAAGGAATCGGGAAGATGTAAACTCTGAGGGTAAACTGGGTAGAGAGGCTTGGTGGAAGGAAATAACTAAATAACTAAACAAATAAATAAAATAAAATAAACACTGGTTTGAAAGGAAAAAAGACCAAATATTGGGCAACAGAAAAGCTGACAGCTGACTTTGACACAGCTAGAATATTTCTACAAGAGTTAAGTTCCTTATTGTTTTTCTTCCCTGTCATTCAACAGGTGTTTAGGTGCACCTGGGGAGAAAATTATTAGGAAGAATGCCCTGGGCAGTAGTGCAACTTGGGAAACTGAGAGTATGCAATCTGCAATTAAAAAAAACATTAAAGGGCATATTAAATGAGAAGTTTTGGGGAAAACGTTTGACATCCCAATATGAAGAACACTCTGAATTCTACACAGAAATAAAAAATACTATTGAACCTTTACCTCAGGGCACAGTCTTTCAGGAGAAAGTTCTGAGCATTAGGAGGTGCTACAGAGCAGAACTAATCAATGATTCAAAGCATAAGGAAGACTGGGATGATCTTTTTAATTTTAACTAAGCTTTTCTTTTCACTGAAAGGGAAAAGACTTTAAATTAGACATAATGACTGAAAAGCAAAAAACATAAGAAGGATGTATGTGAAATCACTGAAATGGACCACTGTTAAAGAGGAGGAGTTTAGAATACATCTTCTGTGAGGATATAGTTCTGTACATGACATCCAGCTGCCTCAGCTAAATGTGTGGTCGACAGAAATTTGCTGTCACTGTGGGATTAGTGGAATTGTTTTAATAAATAAGTTAAAAGTACTTACATATACTTCTTCTTCTCTTCTCTTCTCTTCTCTTCTCTTCTCTTCTCTTCTCTTCTCTTCTCTTCTCTTCTCTTCTCATACCTGACTATGTATTTTAAGTGAAGGTGAAGGAAGGTAGGGAGAAGACTCTAGTAATTTTTAGTTAGAATTTCTAAAATTGTGGAAAATCCATCATGAAAAAGACAGTCTTGGTTTTTTGTAAGTTGCAATGATTTTGCTAATAAAATATACACAATTTGGTTGTAACTATGGAGTATAAGAAAATTCAGACATTAAATAGCTGAGGTATTAGTGACAGTACATACATTTTTCTTAACAATGTCCTCTGCGCAAAAGACAATGTGTGTGTGAGGTAAAAATACAATACCAATCTTTAGAGTGCTTTCAGAAGGAATGTAGGAAATTATAGGACAATAAGCTCAAGACTTTTACAGGGTCAAATAATAAAAAAAACAGTTAGTAGAAGAATTCTATCAGTCCAATAAAACATAGAGTTGGTGGACACTGGGATAAATACAATCCAGTTAGGTGTGAGTCCACAGGCTTTTTGTAAAGGGAAATGTCATCTTACAAACACTTTGGAGTTTTTTTAGAAGGACACAGATCAGAATGATCCCACTTATATAAATGGACTTCAGAATGTTTTAGGCAAAATCCCTCATTAAATGACCTTAAGGAAACTTTGCATTCCTGAGACAAAGGAGAAGCTGAAAGTAGGAAATGGGGAGTATAGGTAAACAATCTTTTTCTTCCATGGATGAAATTTGTAACTGGAGTTTGGCCCAGAGCTGTGTTCAGGGATGTGGGCTGTTGAGCACATAAACGTATGTACTGGAAAAAAAAGAGTGATCAGTGGAATTACAGTTTGCTTATACAAGTTATTCATTGTACTGTGGATAGCAGCTGGCCATGAAAAATTGTGCCAGAATCTTACAAGACAGGTGACTCAGCAACTCAGATAAAATACAAAGAGAAAACTATGAAGTGGTATAAAAAAAAGAAAATAATCCTTGTTTCCTGGTTTCACATGGGGAAAAAAAGAACTTTGAGATGATCATAATCAGAAATTAATTTTTTAATTTAGACTGACTGGTGGTAGCTTTATCGATGCTTAATAACATTCAAAAAAGTCAAAACAAGCCTACAGCAGCAGATACAACACAGGAGTAAATGAGACATGTGACCTTCAGGAAGGGTAGATGGAGTAGTCCCACAGGAGTTATCTAGAGCATTTCCAACGGAAGGGTTTTATAGACACACTTTTGACAACGGAATTTCTTCATGGAGATTCTTTACCCTATTTTAAGTTTTAAAATCTAGATCACACACAAGCACATACAGACAGACATCTTAATTTTAGTGTTTGTATTCCAGTTGTATACCTCCCTATGTTGTCCATTTAGGACTTTGTAACATATGAAAAATTGTAATCTTCTAGTAATGGTGTGTAATTTGCCTGTATCATCTTTGCCTCTTCATCTCAGCCTGTTTGGGTCTCAATTAAAAGGAAGTGCCTTAAATGAAAAAGAAGAGATTCTGCAATGCAAATGATCTTGTTCTGCATGAGATCTATTCAAGACAAAAAGAGACAGTAAAAGTTGTTGTTTTTTTTTCCTATACTCCGTCAGTTAATCTCTAATATTTAGCTATTGCTGCTACCACCCGTTGTAGTGACAGAGATGGCAAAATGGCAACCAAACTACCAGAAAACATTTATCTTGAATGATCATGGAATCATTTGTTCATTTCAGTAATGACAATAGATTTTTAAGCTGTTCCTGAGACTTTTTCTGAGTGGTACCATCTGCCATCCTATCACAGAGGATTTCACTGCAATAGGAACTCCAGTAAGATCTAATAGTATTGCCAGATCTGATCTAAGGGATTGCAGAAGTATAATAGGAAAGAAGAAAAAAGTGAATTCCCATGTGAAATCAAGTAATTATGATACGTGGCAGATAATCCTGTTGTCAGAGCTATGTATGGAAAGAAAATAATAGACTCAAAAAGTGCTTTTGGTTAGAAAAGACCTTTAAGATCATCAAGTCCAACTATAAACCCAGCAATGCCAAGTCTACCACTAAACCATGTCCCAAAGCACCACATCGACACATCTTCTAAATTCTTCCAGGCATGGTGTGTCAACCGCTTTTCTGGGCAGCCTGTTCCAGTGCCTTAAAAATATTAATGTTCTTGCAACCAGCGGAATTCTGAAAATGTTTAGAAGAAGCAGTTTATAGCAGCTGTGAAGGTAGCTACAAGATATTGCATGGAGAGGAGGAAGGTAGAAAATTACCTTCTTCAGAAAAATTGCTCTATAAAACAAGCTATATGTGGACATGAGAGGAAAAATTGAGTATCTTGACTCTCTATATTTAAAACTGTAGTCCACATCACCAGCTAACTGTAGAACATGAGGAAAAGCAGAATTATTTTACAGATTACATTAATGGTAAGATATTATGGCACATAAGCGTATGAGTCTCTTCCTGGGGTTTATTTTTCTATTTGCAAAATAGTTCATTTCTATGTTTTAACAACTCTCTCATTACTCTTTCAACTGCAGAACTGAACTTCTGCTTTGTGGAGAAAGTTGCTTCCTTTGATTTGATTTAATCTCAAATTTGGCTGGAAACCCCTAGGCCTCTGCAGCTGCAAAGGTTTGTCTCAATCTCATTTCGGTGACCATCCACAGGAGGACTGTCAGGCTCTATGGCAGCTGAAATGTCATTCACACTGTTCTGGCACTAAAAGTCTTGAAAGGTTTTTTTCAGTAAACCTAGTCTCCATGCCCCCACTCTTCAAGAGACCTTAATTCAAAACCTTAAGAAGGTTACCCAGAGCCATGATTTCTAGGGTATTTATTGAGAAATCAAGAGCTGAAATTCATTAAGACCCTAGAGTCTTGCAGTTCCTTTACTCCATAGTAGGCGATATTAACATTTTAATTTTTATTGTTCCTAAACCACAGACTCTGGAATTGCTAGATGACCCAGAGTAAGAAGAAGCACTTCTCAGTGTTCCCAGCCCTGTGACAGACCAACCAGCAGCCCAGAAAATGCTTTATTTGGAAACCTGCTTTGAATTTGCTGAGACTTTATCAGAGAGCTTTAAAGTAGTTATTTTAGTCCACTGCACACAGAGAAGTTATCTTTAATTTTTCATATTGGAAGTTTAGAACTATATGCTAAAGTAACTGCTTTTAATGCAGTTACAGTGAATTTATAAAGGACTTATTTTTTACCTAATACATAAAAAGGCGTGCTAGATTCTATATCTTAAACAAGATATGGTAAGCAGAAAATACTGGTTGAGAAGCAGAAGCAGTTAATCTTTCCCGTATCAGTGGAAATATGTTGTGTATTTTATGCTGTATGCTATTTTTTAAAATTATAATACTCCTCAAATTCTTGTTTTCACATAACTGTATTTGTCAAGCAAATCACAGAGCAATTTTTAAACTTCCTTTTCAACAAAATCTTTGTCATACATAGTGATGTGATGGCTTAATGAACACCCCATCACAGAGTACTCTTCCTACAAAACAATGCTGTTCTGTCTGTGCACATTCTTCAGATCATGAAAAAGATTCTTCTTACCTGCTTTTTCAGGAAAAGGCTATTGGACATATTGGGTCAGATCTGGACTGCGAGACAAAGGAAATAAGAGAAGCTGTTCAGAAGCTATCTTTCTTCCACAATAAAAAACCACCAACCAACAAACCAAACAAAACATAGTTAAATGATCTCCATCCTGGAAACTATTTTTCTTCTTTTCTAG
>NW_009954222.1:6860388-6868578 GCF_000747805.2 Chaetura pelagica
TTCCTGCTACAGCTGTAAGACTGATATGCATGCTCCTGTTCACCTTCAGCTGAAAACATAGTTGGACAGTGAGGCATATGTTATTTTTTAATTTGCATATGTATTTTCAGATAACATCAGGGGCTGTCTACCCAGCTATATGAATGCACTGTGATAAGTTTTTTTCACCAGAAAATGTTTATGAGCAGAATACAGAGTACTGCAAAGGTAGTTTCATCAGCAAGTTTCTTTCCCCAAGAAGCAATATCTGTGAAGTTTTCATTTAATTACAATGGATAACACCTGTTGAAGCTTTGTGCTGAAAAACCCAAACACAACAAAACATGAAGTGGCAGGAAAAAAAAAAAAAAAAAAAAAAAGCAAATGCAGTTTTCTGGCTCTTTTGACCTCCATAAACACCAGATGCATTACAGCTGGAGCCTGGAATAGTCATTATGTCATCATAAGTTCCATAATAAATGCAGTACAAGTGTGCAGCCTGCAGGCAATTCGTATGAAGGTGATTTAGTGTCAGAAAAAGATGGCAACTATAGGAATGAATCTCTAGGTAATTAAGTAAATTCATCCACTGGTGAACAGTTGGTCTAGATTTATACAACAGTAAGAAATGTGCATGTGGGATGGAAAAGGGGAATATTAAACGGGAAACAAAGATAAAAATGAAAAATCTACTAAAGTTTGCAATTCTTCACAAAAAATACTGCGTTTCGTACTGTGATCAGTCTCTCCTCTTTCCTCTTCTCAGCCTTAGGTATTTAGTGAATAAAAAAGCTTAGATGATTGATAAAAAGTGCATAGGATCTGTGCCCAGACAAATGTAATCCTGGTGAATTATAAGAAATGTTAAGTTGCTTGTAACACTATAAACTTGGGATGTTAACTTTTCCTGATTACAGTAATTTCGTGTAGAAACTCACAACTGTGCTTAACCCATTAATTTGGGGCCCATTGGGATAATATGAGTATATAATTTTCAAATTTAACATAATGTTAATGACACTGACAGTTCTACAATTCCCTTCCTTCCCTCTCCTTCATCTCCAAATACCTTTTCAAGTTACTTAGTTACTGGGAAGCTTCTAAAGCTGTCTTTAAATGAAGGGTGTTTTTAAAGAATTTAAACTAATTAGAGTGATTTTTTTAAAAAACTCCTCAATGTGACCCTCCTTCAAATGCTGGAAGTTATTGCCAGCTTTTGTCATGATATCCCTTTAAGATACTATCATGGTTTAACACTGGACTGGACACTTAACACTGATCTACAGGTTGCTCTCTGTTAACCCCTCCTCGCCTTTTTCCCTTATATGTAAAAGAGACTTTTAATAGGGATAGAGACCTTTATGGGTTGGAAACTAAACTACACAGCTTTAATAAGACAGTAGTGATGAAAAGTGATTACATACATACCAATATATACAAATATACACAAAAGAACTATCACACTCTCCTCCCATCCCCCAATAACACCCCCATCCGCACTGAAGCTGAAGGAAAGGCCCTGGAAAATTCCTAAATCAACTCCTGGCAGACAGGAGCTGGGATGCAGAAATGCAGAAATCAGGATCAAAGGCAGATAAACAGATGGAGTCCTCCCAGGTTGCTGGTCATGGATGACAAGATTGAGGCCCTCGTAATCCCTAAAATTTATATCCAGTATGATGTATATGGGATTGGATACTTCATTTGGTTAAGTTTGGTTACCTGTCTGTTCCTCTCCTCTGCAAAGGAGCGTCTCAGTTGTGACCCCTTACTCCCTTCTTGTTCCAGAGCATAAGATGTTTTCTTCAAAATCAAAGGGTGGCCTTAGTTCTACTTACCATTCTCTACCTGTAACTATAAACAGGGAGCGTTATCAGTCCTGGAGGCTGACACTGACTGAGAAACATGCTGTTAATTTCAGTAACTGCAGATACTTAGAAGGGGAATCACAAAAAGAAAATTAGTTCTTTCCTGGCTCAAACCAGAAGAGATACATGGGTCAAAGCCAATTTTATGAGTTCCTTCTTCAGTGAACACACAAGAGGCAGAAGAAACTTGAAGTAGCTGAATTCACAATGCAGCAAGAGCTACAAGTTAGCACTGGAAACATCTAAGATGAATGGTACAACTCATCAGCCAGCTTGCCTCTGGGGTGCAGTTTCACAATTAGCTTCAGTCCGTTTAAACCACACTGATGTGAAAAAAGATAATTCAGCCCTATTCTGTGTGTCTTTTGGGAGCAAGAGCAGGACTTCTCTTTTAGAAACCATATAGTCTTAGATTAACATGAACTGACTGACACAAACAGTAAGAATGTGAGGTTCTCAAACCACTATTTTCCACTGTAATGACAGATGAAATAATTCTTGCTGAGTTCCTCTAGAAATGGTGAATGCAGCCATCTCTTCTCTTTTCCTCTTAGGCATTGGTAAGACAGACAGCTGCATGCTATCGCACCTGGATATGCCTTAATGCTCAATAATTAACTCAGCAGTGTGAGGATTGCTGGTGTACTCATGTCTACAGAAAGCTTTCTGAAGATGAAATAACACTTATTAGAGGAGAAGATCATGACTGACTTGTACTACCAAAATCAGAGAACACCCACTTAGTGAACAGGTATGTTCTCTAGATTGAATTAATTATATATTTAATTTACTTAGTGATGTATATGATGAAGTGTACATCTGAAGGATGATGAAACCCATATCTGGTATGGATTTGCAGGAAGAAAAAGTAAAGTTAAATTAATAATTCCTTTAAATACGTAGCAGAATACACAATAACATGAGAATTTGTGGTAATAAAGGCAATATACTTTTCCTCTTTGAAATGGATGCCCCAATATATACTGAGGCCAGTCAACCCTGAAAGTGTACAAGGCCAGGTTGGATGGGGCCCTGAGCAACCTGATGTACTGGGAGGTGTCCCTGCACATGTACGGGGTGGTTGGAACTAGATGATCTTTAAGGTCCCTTCCAACTCAAACCATTCTATGATTCTATGATGATTCTATGATCTGGAATTTGCAGAAAAGGATGAGGGAGTCCTAATGGACAGTAATTTTAAAATGAACCAGAACTGTACCCTTATGGCAAGGAACGCCAGCTGTATCCAGGACTGCAAAATACTGCCAGAAGGTCAACGGAGGTGATCCTTCCTCTCTACTCAGCACTGGTGAGTCCACACCAGGAGTATTGTGTCCACTTCTGGGCTCTCCAGTGCAAGATAGGAATGAACATAGAATCAAAGAATCATAGAACTATTCAGCTTGGAAAAGACCCTTGGGATCACCAAGTCCAGTCACCATCCCTACTCTACAAAGTTCTCCCCTAAACCATATCCAACAACACCACATCCAAACGACCCTTAAACACATCCAGGGATGGTGACTCAACCACCTCCCTGGGCAGCCTATTCCAGTGTCTAACCACTCTCTCTGGACGCAATACTCCAGGTGCGGCCTCACCAGTGCTGAGTACAGGGGGACAATCACCTCTCAACTTCTCCTGGTCACACTGTTTCTAATACAAGCCAGGATGCCATTGACTTTCTTGGCCATCTAGGCACACTGCTGGCTCATATTCAGCCACTTGTCAATTAGAACCCCTAGGTCCTTTTCTGCCAGGCAGCTTTTCAGCCTCACTCCCCCAAACCTGTAGCGTTGCCTGGGGTTGTTGTGGCCCAAGTGCAGGACCTGGTACTTGGCCTTGATGAAGCCCATACCATTAACATTAGCCCAACAATCTAATCCATCCAAGTCTCTCTGTAGAGCCTCCCTATCCTCATGCAGATCAACACTCCCACCTAGCTTGGTGTCATCTGTAAACTTACTGATAATACACTCTATGTCCTTGTCAAGATCATCAATAAAGATGTTAAACAGAAATGGTCCCAACCCTGAGCCCCGAGGAACACCACTTGTGACTGGATGCCAGCTGGATTTGACTCCATTGACCACCACTCTTTGGGCCTGACTGTCCAGCCAGTGCTTGATCCAACAGATCATGTGCTCATCCAGGCCATGAGCAGCAAGGTTTTTTTAATGAGAGTTCCATGCGGAACCATGTCAAATGCTTTTTGGAGGTCAGGATAGACAATATTCACAGCCTTTTCCTCGTCCAATAGTCGGGTCATCAGGATATAAAAGGAGATCAGGTTCGTTAGGCAGAACCTCCCTTCATAAACTCATGCTGATTCAGCCTGATCCCCTGGTTATCCTCTCTATGTCTTCTAATAACACTCAAGATGATCTGCTCCATGACCTTCCCTGGTACCGAGGTCAGATTGTCAGCTCTATAGTTTCCTGCATCCTACTTTCTGCCTTTCTTATAGATGGGTGTTACATTTGCTGCCTTCCAGTCCATTGGGACCTCCCCAGTTAGCCAGGACTTCAGGTAAATACTGGAAAGTGGCCTGGTGATCACATCTGTCAACCCTTTCAGCACCCTTGAATGTAGCCTATCCTGTCACATAGACCTGTGTGCTTCTAAGTGGTATAGTAGGTCCCTGACCACTTCCTCTTTAATTGTGATGACCTCATTATACATCCTCTTCCTGTCTCCTAGCTTATGTGGCTGTATATCCATGGAACAGCTAGTTTCACTGCTAAAGACTGAGGCAAAGTAGGCGTTGAGCAGCCCAGCCTTTTCCTCATCCTTTGTTACTAAGATTCCCTTTACATCAAATAAAGGATAGACATTTTCCCTAATGCTCCTTTTGCTGTTAATGAACTTATAGAAACATTTTGTATTATCCCTAACAGCTGTAGCTAATTTGAGCATAGCGGAAAGAGTACAACAAAGGACTAGAACGGTGAAGAACAGGGTGGAAAAACTATCCTATAAGGAAAGGCTGAAAGACCTGTTAGTCTATAGAGAAGGCTCAGGAGCATTCTTCTCAATATAAAAAAAATACCAGAAGGAAGGGTATAAAGAAGACAGAACCAGGTTTTTCTAAATGGTTCCTGGTGACAGGGAAAGTGGCAATGGGCTCAAACCAAAATGCAGGACTTTCCATCTAAACACCAGGAAACACCTTCTTACTGTGAGCATACCAATCACTTGTATAGGTTGGCTTGATAGGGTGTGGTGTCTGAAACCTTGGAGATCTTCAAAAGTCACCTGGACATAGCCCTGGGCAACTGACTCTAGATTATGCTACTTGATTAAGGGAAGTGGACCAGATAACCTGCAGAAGTCCTTTCTGACCTCAGCAATTCTGGGATTCTGTGATGTTGTGATTCTATGAAGTCTCTCTTTCAGAATTTGCTGTTGTATGTCCGTGTAAGAACAGGGAACACTACCAGTATTTTCTTTTACATCCCAGTGTCCTGATTTGAGCCAGGATGAAGCTAATTTTCCTTTTACTGACATTTTTTTCCCTTCAGTGAGCTTTCTTTTAACTAGCAACAGTGTGTTCTGCTAGGCTGATAAGACAGAGGAATGTTTTTCTAACTACTGAGGCTTCAAGGTCACACCTGCACTCTGCCGGCTCAGACACTACGGGGAGATCTGTGACCCCCCCGTAGGAGGCTGAGTTAGACAGACAGCAAAACTGGCCAGAGATATTCCATTCCATATATCTACGTAAGCTCAGAGGAAGGTCAGAGATCACAGAAGACAACTTCCTTCCTTCTTCTTTTTCCCTTCTCTTCCGTCCATGGCCGGCATCTGGGGAGGACTCCGTCCATCCATCACCGTCGACCCTTAGGCTTGAGCTCTCCTGACCCTCATCACTCTCTGCCTTACTCCAGCAGCAGCTCCGGGATTCCTCGGGACTCTTCCCAGCTCAGGGGAGTGCTGTGGGAGTTGCTGGGGGTGGGGGGAGGCGAGAGGCTTTTGCCCATATGTGAATATATCTGTATAAAACTGTATATATTTTCTTATATCATTCATTAATGTCTTAATAAAAGCTGTGTTTTCAATCCAGCCAAGTCTCTCTCTTTTTCTCTCTCTCCTTCCCTACCTGGGTGGGAGGGGGAGGGGATCGAGAGCATTGTTGTCGGACCTGAGTCAAACGGTGACACCCAGTATGAAGAAAGAAAATCCTGAAGTCATAGGAATTGTTCATGGAAGGTGAATTATTCTGCAGTGTCACAGTGAGCAGTAAATTAAGCTCTTGGGCTTCTCCTGTTGAAATTTAGCTTTTGGTAGAGACCCTAATACTTCTTGCACAGATTTCAAAATAGTTCTGCTCAACTGTCATTCATTTGAATAATTTATAACAAGTCCTCAAATACTATCTCAAATGTTTGACTACTGTGCTGCTTGCAACGTATTTCCACTAGATGGCACGCTGTGCTACAAGATAGACATTTTACACTTGCATAGCTAAGCTTGAAAGATAACGTGTGATTAACTATCTGCATTTTGAAGACTTAGAATAGCCGAAAGAAGGTAGACGCACATAATATAACTAACCATTACTGAATCAGATGTAGAAATCATGGAGCTGTCATTATTGCTTAAATTTACACAGATACTCAGATGCAGAATCATTGTAACTCTGTACCACTCTAGTACATTGTCACTGAGCTCAGAGGTAAGAATTGGACCATTCCATTACTGAAGTAATTAAAAATATTGCATTAGCATTGTTTTTTTGAGATGTCATTAGTTTACTGGTATATACAAATGACATGGAAAAACAAACAAACAAACAACAACAACAAAAAAAAACAACACCCAAATTAAACCCTTCAAATTGGGCTATGCTGAACATAGATTCTACTGTATTTCTGAATTCCTTAAAATCTGTCCCATTATTTTGTAATTCTATGCTACAAAATTAAGAACTAGTACGTTGATTTTAGTTTTTAAGCTGTTGATTAAACTAAGATCATAATATGCTTTCCCAATTTATGTAAAGGTAAGTTGTTGTTTTTTTCTCAAAAGTTTTGAACTCACTTTACTACTGTTTAACATTTTGCCACTTAAATTACATAGTTATATAGTTGCTGTAAAATGACTAAGGTAATTCCTGAGCTGTTACTATGCAGTTATCTTCAGTATGTGTTACAGGTAACAGCCAGTGGTATTGGAAACACTCACCTGGGCAACAATTTACTCACACCTCGAGGATTCTTTAATACAGTGAGGAAGTGACAGGATAAACTGTATCACAGAATAAAGAAAGCAAGGCTAAATTGAACTTTTCATAGAATCATAGAATCTTAGGGGCTGGAAGGGACCTCAAAGATCATCTAGTCCAACCCCCCTGCCAGAGCAGGGTCACCTAGAGTACATCACACAGGAACACATCCAGGTGGGTTTTGAATGTCTCCAGCGAAAGAGACTCCACAGCCTCCCTGGGCAGCCTGTTCCAGTGCTCTGTCACTCTCACAGTAAAGAAGTTTTTTTCTGATATTCACCTTGAACCTCCTGTACTCCAGTTTGCACCCATTGCCCCTTGTCCTATCACTGGTCATCAGTGAAAAAAGCTTAACTCTGTCTTCCTGACACTCACCCTTTACATATTTGTAAACATTGATGAGGTCACCCCTCAGTCTCCTTTTCTCCAAGCTAAAGAGACCCAGCTCCCTCAGCCTTTCCTCATAAGGGAGGAATGTTCCACTCCCTTCATCATCTTTTTAGCTCTGCGCTGGACTCTTTCAAGCAGTTCCCTGTCCTTCTTGAACTGAGGGGCCCAGAACTGGACACAATACTCCAGATGCGGCCTCACCAATGCAGAATAGAGGGGGAGGAGAACCTCTCTTGACCGACTAACCACACCCTTTCTAATGCATCCCAGGATGCCATTGGCCTTCTTGGCCACAAGGGCACATTGCTGGCTCATGGTCATCCTCCTGTCCACCAGGAGCCTCAGGTCCCTTTCACCTACACTGCTCTCCAGCAGGTCAGCCCCCAGCCTGTACTGGTACACGGTGTTTTTCTTCCCCAAATGCAAAATGAGGTAGGAAGACAAGAGACATGGAAGAATAAATATGAATTATAGAGGAAATGATATATGAAAACACAAGAAGAAAGAGAAAACAAGGAAAGAATGTGTAAAGGATAAAAAAGATGGAAATAAAGATATGTGGGGACCTTGAAAGCAGAAAGTCTAAGAACTGAAAAAAAAAAAAAAAAAAGTAATTTAGAAGCAAACCCCTCACCTTTCATGAACATCCTAGCTGGAGATAGAGTTATGTCTTAAATGTTGCTCTTACCTTACAGTGTTATCTCAGAGGGGAGCTTCTAATTAATTCCG
>NW_009954222.1:6868653-6869877 GCF_000747805.2 Chaetura pelagica
TGCCCTTTCCTCTTTCTTATTCTCTTTCTCTTCCCCTTCTCCTTCCCATTTTTTGTTATTATGATGCTACATTTAATGGCAACATAATTTAGTTCAATTTAACTCATATCAAAGGTGAATTCAAGGGAAATAATTGATTTACTGCAGGTAATCCTAGGTGATCAGAGGTCCCTTCCAGCCCTGACCACTCAGTGTTTCTATGACCTTTCCTCTTTCTTATTCTCTTTCTCTTCCCCTTCTCCTTCCCATTTTTTGTTATTATGATGCTACATTTAATGGCAACATAATTTAGTTCAATTTAACTCATATCAAAGGTGAATTCAAGGGAAATAATTGATTTACTGCAGGTAATCCTAGGTGATCAGAGGTCCCTTCCAGCCCTGACCACTCAGTGTTTCTATGATTCTATTATTTAACTTACTATGGCTTTCTCTTCAGAGAACATTCTTCTTTAAATAAGATTCTGATTTAAATAGTTTATTCTTCTTTAAAAAAACCCACAACAAAACCAACAACAAATAAACACACTCCCCTTCAAAACAATCCCATTGTCACAATTCGCGACCTATTATATCTCCTTTTTGGAGTGTATGTAGCTTGTCAGGATCTGCTGAGAGGTCCGCACTTGGCACTCACCTCTCACAGAGGATCAGTGAGCTTCGGCACTGACTTTTTGAGTGAGTAACTTGCTCGGTGCTTACTAATATTTCCAATAACAGCAGCCAATCCCCAATTAGAATTTACGAATGCATGATTTATTGTGGGGAAAACAAAGCAATTTGGGGGCAGGAGGTTCAAAAAGGGTAAGTAAAGCACATATGAGCTGTGAAATATAAGCATCAAATAACAAGAACTTATGTCTTAATACTTATACATGATACGCCTTAGTTACACACCTTATTTACTTATTAATGAGGGAAGGAGGAGGAGGGATATGCCTGATGCAGGTCGTGGTTTGTGTGCAAGTAAGACAGGATTGATCTCACCACGCTGCGGCGACGATGGGACGAGCTGGGTCAAGCCGGGTCTAGCTGGAGCAAAGCGGAACCAGGTGAGAGCCGGGACTAGGCAAGCTGGGGCTCGGGCTGCAGCCGGGGACTTCAGGCTGGCGGGCACTGCAGGCAGGTCACCCCCAAAAAGCAAGCAGCAAAAGCGGCAGTGGCAGCAGCACGTGGCTTCGGCGGTAGCAGCAAAAGCGGCTTCGGGACCGCGCCAAGTGAGGAG
>NW_009954222.1:6870018-6885539 GCF_000747805.2 Chaetura pelagica
CTCCCCCCCCCCCAGAGGGGGTTCAGTGCCACGTGGAGCCGCCAGCTTAAGTCAGGTATGACTGCTGACCTAAAGGGCATTTCATGTTCGGGTGAGAAAATACCTGGTCCTTCACACCCATAACTCAAAACACGGATTTCTATATAAAGAGTAGTTGATCTTCTTGAACAGCAGCAGTGAAATCTGGCCTTGCAAATGCAATTAAAACTTAAGCATATTTGCTTGCTTTTCCATTCCTCTGTTCTGCCACAGTCGGTAATGAGTACTTGAAAGTTGGTCTGGACATTTGTGTCATTCTGTAATTCCATTGGCTTCAGTAACTTTACATAGATTATATTGAAATAAACGTACAAGTTCATGTATATAAATAAAATAGCAATACTTGCTTCTGGATAATTTTTGAACCTTTAATCACATAACCTAATAGCTACAACGTGGTTCTTCCTTTATGGAAGAAATAAAAATGTATTAGTCTGTTTAGAACCAAATATCCTGTTTTCAGCACTTCTGAACTAGTATGCACTGAATGTGTACATGAGGGGAAAAAAAAATAAAGCAAACCATAACATTTTTTTTTCACGTCTGTCTGCTCTCCTATTCCAATCTCTAAAAATCTGTATTCATTCAGAATTCCAGCCAGGAGAGGTTTCTATTTCAAAACCGACTACAGTCTCTTTCAACTATATCTTAGATAATAAAATTTACTCAAATTGATTCTGATAGTACTGGGTTCTAAATTAACCATTTAAGAGTAAAGCTGAATTTTCTTTAGACTGCTTTATGGAGTCCAGTGTACTTAGCAAGCTTCAATTTTTTATGTGCACCATACTCCCCAGAGTCTTTTAGAGTTTATGAGATGAGGAGACCTTAAATGTTCACCATTTTCTAGCAATTTATTACACTGGGCCCACTTCCTAAGACAATTTCTTCATTTCCCATTGATCCTGTTGTTCATTGAACAGTAAAAAAAGTATCCTTATTTCTCCTTGAAGTGTCTAAATGCTGCTTTAGTGAATGTTGAATGGATATACTTGGTTGAATTGCCAAGGAAATTGAATTCTTCTGGTTAACAGGTCTTTTTCTTAAACCAAGGGCTTTTCTTCTTCTCTAGTATTGCTTTTCACTTTGATCATAGCACTTTGTAATTTTTTCCTCTGAATATACTCTATGCTTCCACATTTCATGATTACTGGTTTTTTGTGTAGGACTTCCTGGTTTTGTTTCTCAAGATCTCTTTCTCTTCCCACATATGTGTGCTACAAGATAGTGACTTACACAGCATACATACTGTATGTAGGAATTAACCCTTTAATCAGATTGTCTGGCTATAGTGAATATAATAATAGTTTTTTTTAAGCAACTGAAATATTTTCTAGTTCTTTATTTTAATACCATTTTGATAACAAACAAACAAAAAGAAAAAGGCTTAAAAAATGAAAACAAAATCCATTCTACAAAGTTCTATTCCTGTTCTTCAGTGACAGAGAAATGATGAAATGATGAACTCATTTCCAGGACACTGGACATCCTATTGTGTCTTATTCTTTGTGCTTACGATCACATAGTCAAGAAGCAGAATTTCCTGCTGTAAAAAAAAAAAAATAAAATTAAGAAAGGTGTTAATTATGAAAAATTAATAAATAGTTTTCAAATATGTTCTTGAATTGCCCAAAATTTGCAAGTACATTAGGGATAAATCCAGAAAACTAGCTTTCTTGTAAGGGAAAATCAAAGAAAGAAGGCAGATGCAACTTACGTTTTTTACATGAAGGAATCAGAGGCAGAGTGTATGAAGAGAGCTCTGACCAAATGAAATTATCTACCTGTGGTTAAAGGTGGGTTTTGCTTTAAAAATGAATGTTCAAAACAGTGTATTGCACAGCAGACATTTTTCATTTAGTCAGGAAAAAACTGTCTTAAGTCTCTCTCAAAGTGCAGAAATAACTTTCACAGTACAACTGAACAGACCTTTACAGACCTTCAAAGGTACCTGTTTCACTCCATTGATTCCACTGGGAATTTCATCAAGCTGCTTCACTCATATCAAAATTTTTTGCATAACTGAGATTTCGAAGTTAAGCAGACTGGATCACAGCTGGAAATGGTATTTTACAGTCTTGAAACCTTATGCTTTCTCCAGTATTCTAAAGATGCTTCTGAAAGCCTCAGAGAATATGGGGCATTCCTAGTTCCCTGGTTTAAAGTAGTACTTTTATTTTTCTGGTTTTTTCAATCAGTGTTCTTTGGTTGAAATATTTTCACACTAATATTGGTACCTTTCTTCTAGGTACCTTGATTTCCATCCTTGAAAGCAATCTCTTCTGAAGGATAATGCTATTTTGATTTTTTCCACCAAATTTTTACTTCCCCTCCCCCCCCCCCCCCATTCGACTATTTTTTTTCTCTCTTTAAAGTGTAGATATCCCATACACCCCATTTGAATGGAACATGACTTTTAAAACATTTTTTATTTCTACCTTTGGATTACAAACAGCAGTCTATGCTTTTAATTTGATTACCAAGAAAGAGAGGAAAAAATGTTTTGCAGGTAGCCTAAAAGAGAGCACAAATTGCTGAAGACTATTTTTCAATATTCTCCAATAGCAAATGAATGGATGAATAAATAATAATAATAATAAATAATTAGCAAATGCTGACTGGAGACAAAACCACCCTCCTTTTTGCTTGTTTCTTCATTTGTAATATACTTCTTATTACTGTCTCTGGTTAATTGCAATCCTGCCTCTTTCATGTCCTCATGCTTTACTGAGTGAAAACTTACTTAACCAAACAGGATACATTGTTGTTTGCCAGTGTCTCCGACTTTGTATCAGCAAGATACAATTCTACAGCAAGAGTTAATTCTTGAACAAGTAACTAAAACTGAAGACATTCTCTCCCTTGACTTCTTGTCCTTTTAACCAGGTATAAATTTACCAATTCAGAAAGACAATCTGTTCCGTTTTGACAACTATTTATGTGACTCTAAATCAGCTGAAGTTCACCTGGAAACTTATCTCTTTCATTTAAATATGAAACTTCTCTTCTTCATGCTATTCCCAGACAAGATAAAGTTATAGTAAGACTTGTTTAATATGTTTAAGAATAAAATTTCAGATCCTGTCTGAAAATCAATGGGAAAAGTAACAGCAAAAAAATTAAGAAGTTGGTCTGAAGCTAGAGAGAAATAAGAATGTTGGGCAAATATCAGTCAGTATATTTGAGATTCTTTTGCTTATCCATCACACCCTGTCAAAAAGCTCATTATTATGTCTCAGTTACAAACCCCTTTGGATATGTGTGAAAGAGAAGTCTGTGACAATAATCAAGTGGGTGGACTGTTCTACAGTCCTGGGACAATGCAGCATGGCATACACCATGTCCGTATACATAAATTCTTAAAGCAGGATGGGCACTTACTTGCCACAGGCCTTGGCAATGAGTGTTTCCAGTAAATTTTTCTACTTACTTACAGGCAAACATCTCCAACACAACATCCAAGATACCCTAGCCATTCACCTGCCTGACAGCTCCTTTCTGTAACTGTGCATCTACACAGCTTACTGTGAAGTCACAAACCTGGAAGTACAAGGCTGAGTTACTGTGTCATCAGTCAGGCAGATCATTATTGTGTGCTGCCCCTTAAACAGGCTCCCCTGGTATGTCACTCCAACTGTCATGATCCAGAATATTCTAGTCCTCCAGTCATTGCACACCCAGAGTACAAATGCATAAGATTATCATCTGTCTAGGATGGTTTTCACCATTTTACCTCTTAGCTTATCCTAGGAGGAATTACCAAAAAAAAAAAAAAAAAAAAAAAAAAAAAAAAAAAAGGAGAACCTCTATGGTCCTCATATGAGCTATCTTTACCACTCTTTGATGAATTTTGCCACTTATAAAAAAGTTGTACCATGCCCCTTTTTTGGAGGCAGAGGGGGAGATGGGCATACACGTGCACAGGTATGTACAAGATCAATTTTGTGCAGAAGATAATTGCTCCCTGGTGTTTAGCACAGCTCTCCCACGTATGTTCTGGTGGTGACATACTGGTCAGTGAGTTGCCTTGTTACTATGCAGATGGTGCTGCTGCTTTATCCTCTGCAGTTGTCCTGGGAAACTGTCTGTAGAAAATATGACAGATTTTCTTTTTTTTCCATAGTGCATTTCTTGGCTTTTGACATGATGATGGGTTTGCTTACTGGGACAATATTGGAAGATGATGCCAGAGAGCATGCCAACGAAGCATATCTTCATTTTTTTCCTGCCTATTAAGTACATGATTTTGCCTACTGCAGTTCTCCAAATTATGTCCATGTGTTGTTTGGGAAAATGATAGTTAAAACGTGCCCAAAACATGCCAAAGAGTGTCATCATTCAACAGCACAAAGTGGCCTCCCAGCACCTGAACACATTACTCAGGGTTGTTTAGTGTAGCTCTAACTTCTCTAACCAGAAGTGGTTCAGATCTCTCACCCTTAGAAGTGACTAAGTGTGTTTTGGTTTTTTTTAGAATGGCTACACTTTGGACCATATTTTTATCATCACAGTCGTTAGATTTTTGTGAAATGAAACACTCTAGTGGAAATTGAAAACAGATTATTTTTAGTACACTTCTATCAATACACAAACACATGCATAAGTGGTAATTACAAACATATGTGGTGTGTTAGTAATTATCTCTATATCTCACATATCTGCTAATATATGCTGCTTTTCACTCATCCACATTATGCAATAAAAGTTTACAATCCTTTTGTATCTGTTACAATTAGGTTTTGATTCTCCAGAGAAAGGTCTTGGAAATGTATTGTAGTTTTATTGCAATACTACTTGCAAACTGCAGCATCATCTGCAAAATGTTTAGGAGTTTGATAGTATTTTTCATTCTAGAAACACAGAGAATTCCAACTAATAGCATTTTTTTCTTGATGAGCATGGGTCATATCCAGCAAGATAGGATAGAAAACGCTGTAGAGGAATTGTGTGTTCAACTGCCTATCCTAACAGCAATTCTTTTTGATGATATCTTATCTTTTAAAGATAAGAGGTCATTCATCACTGAGGAGTAGACTTATCCATGTCACTCTTTGGGAGCAATCCTGAAAGTTGGTTATGCAAAAAGCTAGTCAGGGTGACTTAAACAAACAAACAAACAAAACCCTATAAAAGCTAAAAGTCAGAAGTGAAGTTATTAAGCATTGAGAGTGACTGAAGTTCCTCAGTCTCGTGAGTCTTTTTTCTTAGGGCAGGCATGCACTATGTCACTAAATAATTTACCACTTTCAAAACTTTTATTTAGGAGAGGATAGAAGGAAATTCTTTTAGAGTAGTGTAGACATGCCCTAGGTAGCTTCTTCACACTAGATAGTGGTATTTTTCAGTTAAAACACTTTACTTTCTCAAAATGTATCCTAAAAAACTTTTACTGTTCCGAGGACACATGGAAGCCATCTGGGTTAACTTTATTCTTTTTCTGAGGAAACTGATGTGCCTATGCACAAGTGGAATTAGATTGTTTTTAAGCTTAAAGGTTCATAATTATTTTTAAGGTTAAGTTTCTTAAATGCTCAGTTTGGGTCAGATTCCTTTGGTTTAGTCACATCAATACAAAAGGGGTATATCAAGTTAAAAATATTTTTCTGATTAAGATAGGCAGACCTAAATGACTGCACAAAACGCATGCAAAAAAAGCTCAGTGCACTGTACAGAAATGGATTGATTTATGAACTATATTACAACCAATGTGGTATTTCAATAATACCAATCAGTTATAGATGACAACATTTGAATTTTGTTGCCATTATTTCTGGTATTTTGCCTTACATTCATCTTAAGTTTCATAATCTTCTTAAACTTTGTGGACAAATTAGCATGGTTATGTTTTGAGGAATAGTCATTAGGGCAGAACTCTTGTTTCCCTCTAAGTATCTCTCCAGTTCAGCTATGCTCTCAGAATGTTCAGGACCTGTCCCTTGAGAGACTTCTACCTCCTGGTGGGGACCACAGTGTCAGGGAGCTGAACCCATTTTTCTAAAAGGAGATCCAGTCTTCAAGAAAATCTATGACAATGCCTGTCTCTATAGATACAGTATTGCATCAGGATAATGAGACTGGCAACACAGTCAAAATGATTCTGTTTCTAGGTCCTGCCCCTCTTTCTCTGCCTTGATAGAGCAGGTGGCTGCTGTCCCTTGTACCATTTCAGCTCAAGAAAAGGATGAGGAAGCAAGGATTAGCAGGAGCCAGGGCAGATGGCCAGCTTTATGCATCTGCAATGGATCTTAATGTTTTGTGATTTTGTTTTTAAATGTGGCTGCATAAATCAATGAAAGAAAATATCACTATTTTTGTCCAGGTCTTTCAATGGCGCAAGATCCTTCTGGAGGTCAATAGTTGTTTTATCCCAGGGATGAATACTGGGTTCAATCCTGTTCATCATCTTCATTAATGATTTGAATAATGTGTAGATCTGGCAGAGCATGCCCTCAGCAAGTTTGCAGATGACAACAAGCTAGGAGGCGTGACTGATACACCAGAGGGTCATACTACTATCCAGAGGAACCTTGATGGGTTGGAGAAATGGGTTGGCATAAATTTCACTAAGTAGAAGGACATGTTGCACTGTGCAAGTACTTTGCACCTGTGGAAGGACAATACCATGCACCAACTATGTACTGGAGGTCACACAGCTGAAAGTAGATGTGCAGAAAAGGACCAGGGGGTGTCCTGGTGGACACTGAGTTGAATATGAACCAGTAGCATGCCCTTGCAGCAAAGATGGTTAATTGTATCCTAGGCTACCTTAGACAAAGTACTGCCAGCTGGTCAAGGGAGGTGACTCTTCCCATTTATTCAGCATTAGTGAGGCCACACTTGAACTGTTCCAGTCTGCTTGAACAAGAGAGGCATGGACTTAGTGGAAGGAGTCCAATAAAGGAAAGATGATGGAGGGAATGGAGTATTTTTTCTGTGAGGAAAGGCTCTGAAAGCTGTGATGGTTAACTGGCAGTGATGCCCAGTGACCAGAAGTAATGAATGCAAACTGAAACACAGGATGTTCTTTCAGAACACCAGGAAATGCTTTTATACTGTAGGGTGACTGAGCACTGATGAAGGTTGCCCAATGAGACTGCAGTGTCTCCCTCCTTAGAGATATTAAAAAACATTTTGGGAACAGTCCTGGGCAACTCTTTAGATGGCTCTGCTTGAACAGGGGATTTAGATCAGGAGACATCCAGAGGGCCCTTGAAACCTCAACCATTCTGTTATTCTGTGAAACTTCAGTAGGCTGCATGCTCATCATACAATACTAGTGCTTTCTTAAATTCTGCATTAGTTTATATATAGTATTATTTCTGTTTTCCCTGAGATTTACTTTTCTTTTGCAGGATTTATTAATTAATCAGGTTTTGTGGTTGTTTGTTTTTTTGTTTGTTTTTCAAATAGATGTAGCAGTATAACAGGTGAGTGATTGCAGGTATATTGTCTCTAGTATTTTTAAGCTATGGAGCCAAAAGTAAAGCTATACTACTAGGCTCAAGGCTTCTCAGAAAAACAGGCAACATTGGAAGATGTAGAGATAATTTAAATGGAAGAGCTAGCAAGTTGGAGTATCCTCATTCTGAGAAATCCTCACAGAGAACTTAACAGAGTAATGAGTCACTTTTGAGCAGATATTCTTTATTGTGGTGCCGGGTGCATGAGAGACATCTCCTCCTAATGCTCACACCAGGCTGGCTTTGTTCCCACAGTATATACAAATCAGATATGCATATTCATTAGAAATCCACCAGCCCTTTTTACATATTCATGACTTCCTAAGAAATCATTGCAACCTGTTGGAATGTGTCCAGAGAAGGGCCATGGAAATGATCCAAGGGCTGGAGCACCTCTCTTATGAGGACAGGTTGAGGGAGTTGGGGTTGTTCAGGCTGAAAAAAAGGCTCCAGGGGGACCTCATAGTGGCCTTCCAGTACCTGAAGGGGGCCTACAGGAAAGCTAGGGAAGAACTTTTTACAGGGGCTTGCAGTGAAAGGACAAGGGGTAATGGTTGTAAACTGAAAAAAGAGAGATTTAGGCTAGAGAACAGGTGTAAATTCTTCAGTGTAAGGGTGGTGAAACACTGGAACTGGCTGCCCAGAAATGTTGTGGTGGCTCTGTCCCTGGAGGTGTGCAAGAGTAGGTTGGATGGGGCTCTGAGCAGCCTGTTCTAGTGGGAGGTGTCCCTACCCATGTAGAGGAGTTGGAACTCGATGATCTTCAAGGTCTCTTCCACTCCAAACGTTCTGTGATTCTGTGACTAACATACTGTCCCACCTACATGCACATATGCACTTTTGGCCTCCAGTGGTCTTGGTGGTCTTTTACTTTATCATCTTCATCTTCACTACTGTGTCCTTTCCACAAACTCAACTGAAGGGCCCTGTTCTTGCAGGTTTTACTCGCTGGGGCATCTTGATCCCTTGATTAATTGCTGTTCTTGCTTACCAGACCTTTTTGTTCCTGTGATTAAGTCCCATTATCTTTAGAGCTACATTCTTGTGGTTATCTTACACAGAGCTTCAGAGTTCACCTCAGCACTACTATTTTCTAGGCTAAGTGTCTCACAAACTACACATATTACATCAACCCTGTTTCAATACCTTCCTGCTTCTTCTGGACGAAATGATATGGCATACAGCCAGGACAGATATGGACATGGGCTCTTGCTGAGGAGCCAGAACCCAACAGTAAGTACCATATTCCCTTCTCTAGTACTGATAGTAGAAATGCTAACTTGGCCTCCCCAGTCTTTAGCACAAAATAAATGGCAGAATTGTTTTCCTGATGCTAGAAATCCAACTGGCTGGCTTATGTTTTTATGCCTCGAAGTAGCCTTGTATGAAAGAATGAAGCTTACCTAAGGACTGAACAAAACATGAAGTCTCTCAGACTCCCCTTAAAGAGTAAATTAAGTTGCAGAAAAATATGTTGGTGAATATGTCACAAGAGACTTGTAATTTAGATTTTTGGAGTTCAGAACATTTTGTTTTACATCATTAATGATGTTTTGACATAGGATTTAAAAGCTGCATACCTGCAAGAATGGAAAAAACTGCAGAGTAATGTCATTTTATATACTTCACAAGAGAAAGGCAAAGCATTAGTTGAAGTTCTCATCTTGCAGGCAATAAAGCAAATCACTTCAGCCCTATTGGTTAACAGCTTCTGTTCATGTGTTCTATTTTATTCTATGATAGGCTATAAGCTTCTTACATTTTCTTACAAGAATGCCAACACATCCGTATCTCACATACGGAATAAGTCAGAGAGTTGTGGTCAATGGGACACAATCTAGTTGGAGGTCTGTGACTAGTGGAGTTCCTCAGGGATTGGTACGGGGACTGGTACTGTTCAGTATTTTCATCAACAATGTGGATGAGGAAACAGAGTGTGCCCTCAGCAAGTTTGCTGATGACAATAAACTGGGAGGAGTGGCTGACAGACCAGAAGGCTGTGCTGCCGTTCAGCGAGACCTGGACAGGCTGGAGAGTTGGGCAGGGAGAAACTTGATGAAATTCACCAAGGGCAAGTGCAGAGTCTTGTGTCTGGGGAAAAACAACCCCATGTACCAGTACAGGTTAGGGGCTGACCTGCTGGAGAGCAGTGTAGAAGAAAGGGACGTGGGGGTCTTGGTGGACAGGAGGATGACCATGAGCCAGCAATGTGCCCCTGTGGCCAAGAAGGGCAATTGCATCCTGGGGTATATTAGAAAGGGTGTGGTTAGTAGGTCAAGGGAGATTCTCCTCCCCTTCTCTTCTGCCTTGGTGAGGCCACACCTGGAATATTGTGTCCAGTTCTGGGCCCCTCAGTTCAACAAGGACAAGGAACTGCTTGAAAGAGCCTAGCACAGAGCCACAAAGATGATTAAGGGAGTGGAACATCTCCCTTAAGAGGAAAGGCTGAGGGAGCTGAGTGTCTTTAGTTTGGAGGACACTGAGGGACAACCTGATCAATGTTTACAATATTCTGTAATTCTATGACACCTTTTTTCCCTCAAATTTGTTTCTCTCTAACCATCCAGGGTACAGCTGTAGTTTATCGAGATCAAAGCCACCCATGGCCCATAGCTGATAGCCCACAAGAGATAGCATGGTTGTTACTCTGTTATGGACACAAGAAATATAATTAGCATGAACTTTCTTTTTCCTGATAGAGTAAAACAAAATATGAAGTACACAAACAGAGTTTAAAAAAAGTTTGATTACTCCTTTAAATTAGTTTTACTTCTTTTGAAATTAGAATAATAGAATCATAGAATCATGAAGGTTGGAAGGGACCTTAAAGACCATCAAGTTCCAACCCCCCCTGCCATGAGCACGGAACCCTACCACTAGATCAGGTTGCACAAAACCTCGTCCAACCTGGCCTTAAAAAATTCCAGGGATGGGGCATTAATAACCTCCCCGGGCAACCCATTCCTGTTCCTCACCACCCTTAGAGTGAAGAATTTCTTCCTATTATCTAACCTAAATCTCCCCTCTCTCAATTTAAAACCAATACCCTTTGTCCTATCACTGCCCTTTCTGATGAAAAGCCCCTCCCCAGCTTTCCTGTAGGCCCCTTCAGGTACAGGAAGGCTGCTAAAAGGTCTCCCTGGAGCCTTCTCTTCTCTAGGCTGGACAGCCCCAACTCCTTCAGCCTGTCTTCATAGAAGAGGTACTCCAGGCCTTTTGATCATCTTGGTGGTCCTTCTCTGGACCCTCTCCAACAGGTCCATATCTTTCTTGTGCAGAGGGCACCAGAGCTGTATATATTACTCCAGGTGCAGTCTGACCAGAGCAGAGTAGAGGGGCAGAATGACCTCCCAGGCCCTGCTGGCCACACTTCTTTTGATGTAGCCCAGGATGCAGTTGATCTCTGGGCTGTGAGCACTCACTGGTGGCTCATGTCGAGCTTTTCATCCACTACCACCCCCAAGTCCTTCTCCTCAGGGCTGCTCTCTAGCCATTAAATTCCCTCATAACTTTACGGTACCCTTTAAAAAAATGTTATCAGTTTTTTATGCTTTTTGGTGGAAAATTCTGCCTTTTTTTCTCTTTTTAATAAAGTAGCTACATTTGCAATTTTATTCTGTGATGCCCATATGGAACTCAATGTAAAAAGAATAGCTAACACACAAAGAATTTTTAAGATTGAGGAAAACACTGGAATTAAAATACAAGATATAACACAATGCAACTATTTTAGCTACCATATAATAAAGACATATTGGTTTTGGTAAGATCCATAATTATCAGTACTGTACCACAGATTTGCAGATGGAACCTAAATTATAAAAATATATCTCTCATATATACATATTTTATTTTATTTTATTTTTATTTATTTATTTGTGTTATATCAGATGAATCAGCTACTAAATTACTGAAATTACTTCATTTAAAGTAGTAATTAGGATTTTCTAGCAGGCAAAGAATTAGCGTGCTAAGAAAACCATCTGGCATGCACTGTGTGAGCTACAAATACTAATTTTGGCTTTTTCCCATTATGCAAATGCCATTACTCATAAAAAAAAAACAAACCAAAAAACACAGAAATGTTGATTCTGTAGTTCATTCTACAGTATGTTTCAGACTATATGGATTTCTCTTGGAAACTGCTTGTAATAAAAGATGTCAAATTTATTGTGGGGAATGGCAGTTAAGTATCTAGGAAGTTTATAAAAGATAGAATTCATCTGCATACAGCTTCCACCCGACTATTTGACCTTCAGCTGCTTTGAGATTTGATTTACTTTATTTTATTTTATTTTATTTAACAACAGCATTAGAATAATCAGTAGAAAATGCTATATGGCTTACCTATTTCTCAGTATATTGTGATGATAGACATTAAAATGGTTGAGCAGTGCTCATATGATATGTTAACAGCACTCATCAATAACTAAAGCCTGGAACTGTATTCCTGAGAGTGGCAAAGGTTATGTCTATGGTGATCAAGGCAATAGTCTGTTAAAGGAGTTTATTAAGCAATAATATAATGCAATATTTCTACGGAGACTCCTAGCATTTTCTTCTGTGCTTGATTAGCAAAGACTAGGACTTGTTCTGTACAATGCTCACTCAATTGAGAGATTCCTCTTCTGTGGTCTTCTGTAGAGTGTAGAAATTCCCTAAATTTGCCTAACCTGTCAGCCTAAATGCAAATTCAAAGACGGAGGAAACTTGTATTTAATCTGAACAAGATGTTTTCAAAAGTGTTCAAAGTATGCATTCCAAGAAAACGGTCACGGAAAAGAACTAAATAAAAACCCAACAGTATTTAAGAAATTTTGAATTAGTTTCTTCATAAATATACTCATATGGTGGTGAAACAGCTAATTTATCTGAGGTCTCAAAGGGCCAATTTAGTTTGGAAAGGCAGTCTGCATTAAGGTTGAATCTCATAATGAGTTTTTTTGTCAGATAGTGTGGTGTTTCTGCTTTGTTTCAGTCTTCATGACATTAAAGTACTTTTTTTGTTGTTTTGTTTTGTTTTCTTTTTTAATTGATTCAGGACTGATATTTTTTAGAAAAGATAAAGGACTTGTAAAATACTTAAAAAGCTGATAACATATTCTGCATATCACTGGGCATATACTAACTAAAGAAGAAGACTTATGTGGTCTCTTTATAGTTCTTAAAACACTTATTTTGATTGATACAAGACAATAAAATACACATCCCTGCAATTCCTTCTTCTGTGGGATTTAGAACTGAAGTGAGTTGAAATCAATACACAGGAAATTGTTAGCTTACCTGGATAGGCTTATGTTGTTATTCACTTTAATACAGAAGTGTCCATTTGTTTGCCTGAACGAGTAATTATACATTTTAAGCTACCCAATATTCTTGAATACAGGAACAAAAGTAAAACAGTTGTTTTTTTCCCTAGATAGAGCCCTAAATACTCACAGGTAACACACAGTATCATGCTTTTGAGTTTGTCTAATCCTAATTCTCTGCTTAGAAGCTCTGGGTTTTTTTGAGTTTTGATCCAGTCTATGTGCAGAAAGTGTGAATTTACTGTTGTAGTGTAGCTATTTCCTATCATATTAGGTCCTACTGACAGGATAGTTCTGCTGATGAGCAAATGTATTAGCACATTTTAAATGCGACTTTGAAGACAGAGAAAACAAATTAATGGGAAACTGCTGAATAGTTTTCAAAAATTTGATTTGGTTAAAATTAAGCGAGCAACAACTCTGATGATTCTAATATAAGACTAACAGCTGCAGCAAAGATCCAAAGTATTTTGTGAATTTAGAAGCAAGAATTTTTTTATTATTATTTACCTTCCCAGTTAGAGAAAATCCCTTCTGAATACATGTGAATATTTTGGACATCAGTTTCACACAGTCCCAATTTCCAAACCAGGTCTTTTTCAGTTTATCCTAAGAAAAAGAGACCAAGCGATGAGCAATTTAGTGTCAGACAATAACGACGAGGCTGTGATACTGAATACCTCATTTGCCTCAGACTTCATCAACCAAGTCTCTGGGTCCTTTGTGCTTGACACAGCATATAAAATAGAGAGCAAGTAGCAGCTGTGGATGGAGATTGATTCAGGACACAACTCATACTAGTTCATAACACCTGACAGCCTGCATCTATGGGTGCTGAATTGGTATGTCAGTGTACTTGTAAGGCTCCTGTCTGTCATCTTCAAAAGGTCATGGGAATCAAAGAATATCCCCAGTGACTGGAGAAAGGCAAATTTTGCACTCACCTTAAATGCAGGCAAAAAGGTCAACCTGAGAAATTATAGGGTGATCAGCCTTACTGGACTCCTTAGAAAAATTTCAGTGAGACCTCTGGGAACAGTCAGCATGGATTTTTACCATGAACAAATATTTCCTAACCCACCTGATTGCCTTCTGTGATAAAACAACTGGATTTGTGGATGACAGGAGAGTGATGGATGAAATTTATCTCTACTTTAGCAAGGTTTTGACACTACCTTAAGTAATGTCTCTGAGTAGAAGTTATGACACTTTGGCCTGGATGGGTGGAAAAACTGACAGGTAAAAAAAATGATCAGATGACTGTGCTCGGAGGATGGTTGTTAATGGGTTGGATATCAGTAATGCAAAACAGAGACATATGAATGGGTGTGTGTCCAGTTTAGATAATTATCTAATTATCTAGATACTAACAAGCTATGAGGAAACAGTTGTCAATGTGATTATGTACATTTAATAGTCTAGATTGTCATACTTTTTCTTGCAAGCACAGCACAATCTCGGAGCAAAATACCTCTATACACGAGTACTATGCCTCATGTAAGAAAAAGGCAGCCAGGAGATGTTAAGCTGATATATGTAGCAGAAAGAAGGCATATCATCTCAGGTTAAATCCTTCAAAAAATATATTGAAATTACTTTATGGTGAAAACCAGATATTACTATTTTTCAGGAAAGAGAAGATGCTTAGCTTTGGTTTTATTTCTAAATTCAAAAAGTCAGAATTTTGCTCTGGAGATTTGCGTTGGTCATCCAATCTCTCCTGAAATACAGAGATGTTTGTACTGCATAGAAATCCTTGATACATTTACTATTTAATCTTTCTACTAAATGCATTTTGCAAGTCAAAGTAGAGGAGAGGAACATCTGTCTGTCCTTGGTGTTAGCTACTGTTACATATAAGTGTTAAGTTAATTAAATACATTTATAGGTATAGAAATAATGGTTTTAGGTCTGGTGTTTTCAGACCTTAGAATTTTGCTATGTCTCAATTACTTTGTAATCATAGAATCTTAGGGGCTGGAAGGGACCTCGAAAGATCATCTAGTCCAACCCTCCTGCCAGAGCAGGGTCACCTAGAGTACATCACACAGGAACTCATGTAATATCAGCTTTTAAAATAGATTTCGTGTCTTCATGAACAGAGTTATTTTATAATATAAAGAAAATATCCATGAGAGCATTGAAAACAGCACAATCTAAGATAGAATTGAATCTGTAAAACTTAATTGCAAACTGTCTATACTGTCCACTGTTACTTTTGCAAGTACAAAAAAATCACATATAGCTTTGTTTTGGAATAATTTCTGTAATGAGAAGCAAATGAGCTTTCATATTAATTTAATCACATAATATTTCCTAAACAGTTATACATGCCAAGAAATCTATAATCATGAAATGAACTCTTATTTTTCTGTTTTCTTTATTATCTACAGAATAATACATTTCCATTCCATTTCTACTGTAACAGTAGTTCCCTTGTGTTGTCCCTTCTTTATTATTTATAACAAATATGCTGAGAAGGCTTGCTCCTAAAGGGTATTTATGCTGGTAATTTATGCTCATAATGGTGTATCTAATTTTAGTAAAAAATGTTATCGTTATTTCATTTTTGTTTTGTTTTAAAAAGCATCCATACGAAGTCAACTGAAACGGTAATTAACGTCCTTTTCACCAGTGTATTTTTTTTCTTAGTGGATTTTATTTTTTCTTTTAAAGAATGTTTCCATAAGTGTTTCCATTTTCCTTCCATGAA
>NW_009954222.1:6885600-6920671 GCF_000747805.2 Chaetura pelagica
AAATTTGGGTTGGGAATTGCACTTGAAGGGTAAACTAACAACAAAGAGAAACATTTCAGACTGCTGCTGGAGAAAGCACAGAGTGATGAAGGTCAGGAGAGCTCTTGCTTAGGGGACAAGAGTGACAGATGGATGGAGTCCTCCCTGGACACCGGCCATGGGCAGAAGAGAAGGGAAGAAGCAGAAAGGAAGTTTTCTGTGATCTCTGACCTTCCTCTGAGCTTACATAGGTATATGGAATGGAATATCTCTGACCAATTTTGACCCCCCTACAGGGGGGTCATAAATCTCCCCGTAGTGTCTGAGCCTTGTCACCGTTTGACTCAGGTCCGACAACAATGCTCTCGATCCCCTCCCTCCCCCCACCCAGGTAGGGAAGGAGAGAGAGAAAAAGAGAGAGACTTGGCTGGATTGAAAACTAAACTACACAGCTTTAATTAAAACACTAATGAATCATACAAGAAAATATATACAATTATATACAGATATATTCAGGTATGGGCAAAAACCTCTCGCCTCCCCCCACCCCAGCAACTCCCACAACACTTCCCTGAACTGGGAAGAGTCCCAAGGAATCCCAGAGCTGCTGCTGGAAAAGAGCAGAGAGTTATGGGGGTCAGGAGATCTCAAGCCTAAGGGTCGACGGTGATGGATGAACAGAGTCCTCCCCAGATGCCGGCCATGGATGGAAGAGAAGGGAAGAAGCAGAAAGGAAGGAAGTTGTCTTCTGTGATCTCTGACCTTCCTTTGAGCTTATGTAGATATATGGAATGGAATATCTTTGGCCAATTTTGCTGTCCGTCTAACTCAGCCTCCTACGGGGGGGTCACAGATCTCCCCATAGCGTCTGAGCCGGCAGAGTGCAGGTGCAGCCTTGAAGCCTCAGTAGTTAGAAAAACATTCCTCTGTCTTATCAGCCTAGCAGAACACACTGTTGCTAGTTACAAGAAAGCTTACTGAAGGAAAAAAAAAAATCAGTAAAAGGAAAATTGGCTTCATCCTGGCTCAAACCAGGACAAGCCTACAGAGTAAAGGTGCGACCCTGAAGACCCAGCAGTTATGAGAACATTCCACTTTTATCAGTCTTTGTTGGAACACTCCGATGTTAGTTAAAAGAAAGCTTCCTGAAGGAAAAAAAAATAATAAAAAAAAATCAGTAAAAGGAAAATTGGCTTCATCCTGGCTCAAACCAGGACAGCAACAAAATATGTTATAGTTCTTATTTCATGTGTTAATATTCAGTCACTTCTATTTAAACTTATTTTCTGTTTGATTGTTATTTTTTTTTTCTGATTTCATGAATCTTTCTCATCTGGTTATGCAAGATGACATTTATTTAAAACTGAAAAGTCCTTTATCAGTACAATACTAATGAAGTACAAACTATTTTTAAACTGTGTAAAATAATATTCGAGATTTCTTAAGAAAATTCTATCCATAACTACAAGGCTGAATGAGGTCCTGGTAGAGTTACCATATTTCAGGCCAGAGGACTTATTTTTTTAATGTCAATTTTTAAAACACTTTAAAAGGGAAGGAACCAGAGAAAACCTCTCCAGCATTATTTAGAGCAATTAAAAGTGGAGACTGCCTATATATGTTAATGTACTAATTCTTAATGATTGTTTCCTTATTAATTAAACCTTACACACAGCCTTAAGCCAATTTTTTAAAATAACTATTTTGAGAAGATTGATATTTACTGGTAGAATGCTAGTTGCCTAGTGTATTAAAGAAGCCCTTGTGCTCAGCCATTTATTCATGGTTATATAAAAGTCTAGCCCTTTTGAATGAATGACAGAAAGTTTTTAAATAGACATGGGAACAAGTTTCTATAGAACGAATCAAAGTTGTTTCTATGGTTATAAAAAAAATATTTGTAATAGAATCAGAAAAATGCATGGATATTCAACTGCTGTTTAGCATTTTGCAGTAACATAATGGGGCAAGCAAATTGTCTTTTTAAAAAATACTGTCTATCTTTGCAGTGATGGTATTGATGGAAAATATGTGCCTACTATTATTTATGCAACATGATAAAATTAAGCTAAGCCAGGGGGAAGCTTTCTAAGAGATTTTTTTAATTTTTTATTTATTTTTTTTTCTTGTCTCTAGCAAGCACACAGAAATTTGTGAAGATTCAAGAACTGGAGGAGGCTGATACAGTTAAAGTTTGCCAAGCAAGAAATCTTTGTCAGGGGTATTTTTTTCTCTCTTGCCCTTTTTCCAAATCTGAGAAAAAAAGATTTACCATATCTATGTGCATACAAACCAGGTCTTCTCCTTGTTAGTCCCAGGGTAGTAAGTAAAATTGCTATAGAGTCTGTACACATGAAAAGGCTTTTATTCATTAAACACACAGCATTTTGAAGCCTTAGATAGAAAGCTGCAAACATTATTAAGTAGAAATTACTCTTTATTAGTCTTCAATAGTCTTTGTCTTTATACCTTAAATATATTCATCATTTGTCACATGTACATCCAAATTACTCTCAATTCATTTTATTTATTTATTTATTTGTTTGTTTGTTTTGGGTTTTTTTTTGTGATATGATAAAAATCCAGGCAAACTCTTTGGTTCCTTTTTAAAAACATTATTGTTATATGGATATATGGACTCAACAGACTTAATTACGTCGTTATCTAAATAAAATATCACTTATGGTATATAGTTTATATGCTATACAGTTTGCCTTCACAATAATAATCTATGAGTGTTGGAAAGGTCATCTGATATCATGACATGAAAAGACAGTTATTAAAGACTTTAATGGAAGCCTTTGTGCCTCATGTGAAGCCATAGATAAATTAGAAATAAGTTTTAAAAAACCAAACCAAAACAAAACAAGAATCCTCTCTTATTTATCCTTTCATCAATGTAAATGACATTTTATTTTTAAGGACCAGCATCTTTTGCAGCATATGTTGGTGAATAATTAATCTAATATATTAATTGAATTTTAAGAAAAGAGCTGAAGGAAAGTCACCCCTCAGGATTTTTATGTATCAAGGTGATCTGTGAAAAATTTTAGTTCTAAGATCAAATCTGTATGTCATAGAATTTTGAAGAATTGACTGAAAAATATAAATAAATAATCAAAGTGTTGCATCAGTTCTCAGTATTTATTAGCATTGTTCATTGTCTCCATATCAAGAGGTTTTTCTTTAGGTAGAGCATTACATATTGTTCTATCTTTGACTATCTATTGCCATAATTTTTGTTAATAGGTCCTAACTCAAGATGTAACTAATTATTCCCTTTAAAATATATCATTATAACATAGCAAGGTATACACCTGTCAAGGATCTTCAGGAGGTTCAAATTAATTTTAGTCTGTTCTTTCTTCCCTTAGAAAACCTGTGGTCAATATGCAAATGCATAACTACCTTTTCAAAACAATACCTGTTAACCTATACCACCCAATATGCTTTTGTATTGCATGTTATCTTACATCTTTGTTTTCTTTGGAAACTTACTGTAAGCAATTTTCCTGTAAAAGTCAAACTGCATACCATGGCTATCAGGTCTCCTAAATTCACAGTTTGCTATCCACTTAAAACTTTTGGAGCCACAGTCTCTTTTATGAACGTTGTCACAAGTGTCAAGGACAGATTTCTAGCTATGCATTCATACCATTTTCTTTTAGAGCCTGTAATTAAGATGTCATTCAGATGCTCCCTAGTAAAGCTCTTAAGTCTTCTATTTTTTCTTCTACACAGTCTAAGTCAGACTCTTTCTGACTTGTTTTTCCTTGCCTAAGATGGCTACTGAAAGGATCTTTCTACACTTCATACCATTTTTTCAGACTTGTTTTCCCTCAAATTACCCATTAGTCTAGTTACATCAGATGATCAGTATCATCTCCAATTCACTTAGGATAAGTTATAACAGGATCCAGTTAACCTTTCCAGTTACAGATCTTCCTCAGATCCCAGAGTATATCAAAGTCTGACACTTCCCCTCTCAGCGCTTCCTGCTTCACAGAATGTTAGACAAGGCTTTTGGTTTCACCAGAAATTGCAGCACTTGCCATGAATACCTGATGTGAATAGTACAGCAAGCAAGATCCTGATGCACCTTAGGCTAGCAGCTAAATGTAGGAACAAGTTACATTACTTCTTTAATTCTGTTAGTTTGCTTTGATTTTTATGGGCTTTTTCTTCTCCTTTCCCACCTGTAATGATACCTCAAACCAGAAAGGCTTGTTTACACAGAATTGTCTGTGTTTACTCAAATGTTATAAGTTACTGAACTTTAGATATTGTACTTTTTCACCTGTCGTGTACAAGGAATAAAAAGTGTGAACAGAACCTATATCCAAAGTTGAGTTTACAGGTTTACAAAGTGGCGGTACCAGAAAGGTCTGATGTTAAACTTATATGCATGTATATATTTGTATTTGCATAAATACTTTTTATTGTCTGAGAGTCATACTGAAGGTTCTAATATTCTTCACATGTGTTCTAGATAGCAACTTACAATAACCTTGGTTACTAGCTTGGAATTTCACAGATTTCCTTCTATCTGATGAAGAATAATTTACTAATCACACTCTCCTATTATAAAACAGACTGGTAACTATTACCTATCATATTGAGTAAAGCTTGCACTTACTGTGTATGCTTGTGCAAATTGTTATGCATAGCATAAGCTTCTAAGAAAGTTAAACTGATTAAAATATTGACAGTGAAGTTCTTAATTGTTCCCATAAACTTGATATAAATATTAAGTGTAACTTAAATCTGTAAGATTACAGGATCCAATAAAATAAAACTTTTATTCACAACTCAGACTTGTTGAACATTTTCAGTTCTAAATTCATATTACATATAGAGTAAGTACCATTAAAATCTTGACATTTACTGCTGATGGTAGTTAAACTGCACATGGTATTTGCTGTATTCCCCATTCCAAGTATAGGGAAACTGCAAATGCCTCATTAATGGTAAATAACACTTTGATAAATGTCAAGACTTTAATGATTCACTGTAATCATTATAGGACATATTCTCACAAGTTAGCCTAAAATAGGTATCGTTTTTCTCCATGAAGAATATAACTGGCTTTAGCATGACTGTTTTTTATAATGTTTGCTAGAAGAGAGCTCACCTTTGTAGTCATATACTGCAAATTTGAAGCCAAATAACTATTTCATATTATGTCCTCATATGCCCTTCATCTTTTCTTTGAACATTTTTTTGGTAAATCCATTTCTGAAATAGCTAAGTCCACTAAAGCAGAGTCTAAGGTAATGCCTGCTTGATATAATGTAGGAAAATATGAAAATGCATGATATACATTAACACAGCACTGAACCTGAACTAAAAATCTCTTTTAGTGGAAGCATATTTGTTTTTGGCCTAGAATGTTGGGTGGGAAATAATCATGTAGATTTTGACTAATTTATTTATTAGGTGTAATAGGCAAGGGATGATTTTTGGTGAGGTGAGAGTAGGGGGCTGCAGTGTTGGGTCTGTGGGAGAACGTCAGAGCCACGGCCAGTCATAGCCAGTTCCAGCCAGCTTAGCAATGAACCCACCATAAACCAAAGGTGAGCTAGTTGGAAGACTTTATGACATCTCTGTAAAAACATTTTAAGAAAGGGAAGAAAATGCTGGAGAGAGGCAGGAGGAGGAAACTACAATGTCAGAGGAACAGGAAGTGCTCCATGGCAGAGCAGGCACATCTCCAAAGTGGCTGCAACCTGTCAAGGACCCATGCCAGAGCAAGTGCATCCCGCTAGAAACTGCAGTCCACATGAGAACTGGCACATCTCCAAAAAGGAACTGTGTAATGCGGGGAAGCATGCCAGAGCATAGGAATCAAGGAAGAGCATAGGAATCAAGTAAAGGAGAAGAGGTGTCTGGAGTAAAGGATTAAAGAGGAGACTAAGAATAGGGAAGGAGAGATGTTTGAAGAAAAATGTGGCAGGAATTGAAGTTGAGTCTGGGAAAGCAGAAGGAAATTTATTTTTCCATGAGCATTTAAATGTTTGTCTCCTATTGATGGTTAACCCTGGTAGGCAGCCAAGCCCCCCCACACAACTGCTTGCTCACTTTCCCTTAGTGGAAGAGGAGGAAAATTAGATGGGTAAAAGTAAGAAACTTTGTGTGTTGATATAAAGGGAGATTAATAAATAAAGCAAAGTTGTATGCACAAGCAAAGCGAAAATAGTAGTTAATTCACTGCTCCCCCTTGACAAACAGATGTTTTAAACTATTTCCAGGGAAGCAGGGCTTCATTTTTGTAATGCCCACCTTGAGAAGACACACATCATAAGTCTGAATGTCTTCCCTTTCCTCTTCCTTTCCCACAGCTTTTATTGCTGAGCACATAGTCATTTGGGTGGATATATCTTTGGCCAGTTGGGATCAGCTGTCCTGACTGTATCCCCTCCCAGTCTCTTGCCCAGCCTGCTGGCAGACAGCATGAAAAACAAAGGTGGCCTTGAGACTTTGTAAGCTCTGTTCAACAACAGCTAGAACATCCCTGAGTTATTAACCTTGTTTTGGTCACAAATCCAAAACGTTGTGTCATGTGAGCTACTATGAAGAAAATGACACAAACCAAAACCAGACCAAAACATTTGTTTTCCAATACCAGAACTAGTAATTAAATATTTAGGTTATGTTAATTGCTAATACGTGAAACTCAGTTTTCCCAAGTTAAGTCTGTTTCTCCCACAACAGTAATTGTTGAGCAATTTTCCTGTTTCATTTCAATTGCTAAATTTCCTCATTCTTCCCATTCTCTCCTATTTCCTGCTAAGGAGAGGGTCAGAGGATGAGCAAGTGGCTGTGTGGTACCTTGGCTGCTAACCAGGCCCAATTCACAACAATCAGTAACTGGTTAGTGTTTTCCTAATTTATGCTTGCTCCTGGTATACCATGGATATTTCAGTTTGGTAAGGCAAAGAAAGAGTATTGAATTCTGGTCTTTCTGTCTGCCCTCATGGATTCCTGGGGTTCGGTCTAAACTGGTAGCTCACCTAGCAGTTGGTGTGCTTACCAATTTAATTTTAGTGGAATTGCTTCTGAAATCCATCTGTGTGAGCATAGCAACTATTTTCCAACTTCATGCTTGCAAAAAGATGTAGAAACATAGTTTCTTCTTTTGTTCACTAGATACTTAACCATCGGTGATAAAAAAAATAAATACATAGTTCCCATGATGGGATTATTGGCTTGACACTTAAGTTGAGTCACAAACTTTTGCATCAGAAACTGTTTCCATAGAAGAAACAGCCCTCACTGGGTCTTTGTTTACTTTCAAAAAGTGGTTACAGTAACCCCTGGAACCATAGGCTAATCTGTCCACTCCATTAAGTATAAACATGTATGGGGAAAACTAAAATAGGTGATTTTTTTTTTTTTTCCCCCCCACTTCTGCCCTACTCTAAAATAAGTTTTGAAAAAGTCTAGGTCCTTATCCAAAAATCTTGTAATGAAATACATTTCAGTTATGTGAAGTAATCTCATAAGCAATTTATATATATATATATATATATATTCTCTCCTTTTTGTTATCTTGGTATCTTTCTACTACTTCATTTTTTAATACAACTGAACCTGCAAGGTAAATTTCTGTATGCATTTTTAGACTGCTTTGCTAGCGAAGAGAAAGACTGCTTGGTAAATATACAGGCCTTTGTAGCCTTCTTCATTTCTCATTTCTTCTATTTTTATTTATTTTTTTTTTTAATTGAAAATGAAAACTGACAATGTAATGCTCCAAGGTAGATTCTGTTGTGTAATGTTTTTACTAGTGAAATTCCCTAAATCAAAGTGACTATGGCACTGCAGTTGTGCAGATATGTAAGTGGAAGTGATCTTTCAACTCCAAGCTTGTCAACTGAAATAATAACCTCATAGGAATGGAAGATTTAAATTTAGGCTCTTGTTGCCACTTTATGTCTTATCTTCTGCATGAAAATTTTACAAAACATTATTTCATTATACAAACATGCAGCGTCCTATTCAGAAAATGCAAGAAAGAGAGTACAAGATATATAAATGCAAAATAACATTTAGCACACACAAAAGTCAGTATAGTCAAAATTATGGCTCCCACAGAAACCGTATCTCATCTCCCTTGCATAAACGTATTCTTTAATACACACGCATGAAGTGGCTGAATTATGATTTCCATGGGAACAATGCCTCTGTATATACATATTTGTCATTTCTCTATGTAGAGAACTTAATAAGAAATTGCCTTTATAAATAATCTCAAATTCTTGGACCCCAACAAAACATTCATTAAAATGGCATGAAGGCTGTAAACACAGAGCAGAGAAATAGTTCCCCTTACATTTCTATTTAAGATTTCTGTGACTGTTAGCTTAAATATTTCCTTTTGGTGTTAGTTGATGGCTCTTTAGCTTAGTTTCTAGAGTCTTCTTATGTTTCTCATCAAGCCATGTATTTTTTATTGCTTGAATATTCAAAGACTCCATTGTTAGATGTGTGTTATCATTCATGGATACAGTTAGATGGACAGTACAGGTATTTAGAGGCTTCATAACTTTTGAACTTTAAACTGTGGCACTAAAATAGTTAATGCATCATTGGAAAAACAGAAAAATTCCTAGTTTTTAACACTTTGTTTTTGCAGATTAAAGAGAACATGGGTTAAAAATCTGCTTGAAATAGATCAAGCAACAAAGCGTACAGTGTTGATTTCCTGCTGCCAAGGAACAGGTAGTAATGCATGTTCAAGAATAACAAGCAATTGTCATTTCAGGCTTGTATAATACATGAGAAAGGACAGTCAGTCAGTATTCATGTCAAAAACTTATATTTAAAATATTTTATCATGTTTTTTTGTTTGTTTGTTTGTTTCTTGTTTAGAGGGAGATAGTTTTCACAGTGTAATTGGAAGACTGAAAAAACCCCCCCTTTTTGCTCATGCTTCAGGCATTTTTATCTATTAGTATATAAATATATATTTTTAAGAAAACTGTTTGCAATCTCTTTCAAAATTATGTTTCCAAAATTGTTTTTCAAGAAGGGAAATATCAGTAAAGCATACAATAATAAACAAAATTGTCTTACACTGAGTACATCTGCATTAAAAGTTGGCAGGACTTTGAACAACCTGGTCTAGCGGAAGGTGTCCCTGCCTGTGAAGAGGGGTGGGAACTAGATTAACTTTGAGGCTTCTTCCAACTCGAACCATAATATGATTCTATACTCTAATACAACTATGAAAATTCTAACATAGATTGAGGGTGTGGATTTTATTTGTTGTTGGCTTTTTTATGTTATTATTGTCCTGGTTTGAGCCAGGATGAAGACAATTTTTCTTTTTACTGATTTTTTTTTTTTTTTTTTCCTTCAGTAAGCTTTCTTGTAACTAGCAACAGTGTGTTCTGCTAGGCTGATAAGACAGTGGAATGTTTTTCTAACTACTGAGGCTTCAAGGCTGCACCTGCACTCTGCCGGCTCAGACACTATGGGGAGATCTGTGACCCCCCCGTAGGAGGCTGAGTTAGATGGACAGCAAAATTGGCCAAAGATATTCCATTCCATATATCTACGTAAGCTCAGAGGAAGGTCAGAGATCACAGAAGACAACTTCCTTCCTTCTTCTTCTCCCCTTCTCTTCCGTCCATGGCCGGTGTCCAGGGAGGACTCTGTTCATCCATCACCGTCAATCCTCAGGCTTGATCTCTTGTGACCCCCATAACTCTCTGCTTTCTCCAGCAGCAGCTTCGGGATTCCTCGGGACTCTTCCCAGTTCAGGGAAGTGCTGTGGGAGTTGCTGAGGGTGGGGGGTGGTGAGAGGCTTTTGCCCATACCTGAATCTATCTGTATATAATTGTATATATTTTCTTGTATCATTCATTAGTGTTTTAATTAAAGTTGTGTAGTTTAGTTCTCAATCCAGCCAAGTCTCTCTCTTTTTCTCTCTCTCCTTCCCTACCTGGGTTGGGGGGAGGGGGGATCGAGAGCATTGTTGTCGGACCTGAGTCAAACTTTGACAATTATATTTTGGGTTTTTTTGTTTGTGTTTTTGTGGTTTGTTTTGGGGTTTTTTTTTGTTTGTTTTTTTTTTAGTGTGTGAGGAGTTATGGGACTGAGGTAAAAGTTTTGCTTTTACTTCTCTCACATATTCATCCATTGTGCAGCACACAATGCTGATGGATTTATAGAAAGCTTAATGCATAATGTTTTCAGGTTTTGTGGGTTTTTTTGTGGTCTAGACAGAATAAAAAGTTGAGAATGGTGTCCTACTTTGAATTTTTATCCAAAGTTTTGCTTTTAGTTTTGATTACACAATGAAGTCACCCGAATGAAAGATGTTTAAAAACTCAGTTGGTCTTACATTAAGATTTTCCACATATATATTTTTTAAATTATTTTTTCTTGGTTTTTTTTTTTCTTTTTGTATTAGAATTCTGGTCCTCAGCCATGTTAATATCTTATTTTCAGTCACAAAAAAAAACCCAAAAAACAAGGTTCTAGAGAGAAAGAAGCACTCTTATTTTAGAAAAAAAAAAACAACCAAACAAACAACACTCATAGATATGTGTGTTCTGATTCTCTATAAGGGCTGTGTCCAAGGACTGATCACAAAAGGATCAAAATCTTGGAGATATACTTTGAAATAACAAAAATGCAGACTCCACCTTGGATTCCATGCTTAGCACCTTTGAAAGAATATGGAGATAGAATTATAGAATCATTTTGTTTGGAACAGACCTTCAAGATCATCAAATCCAACTGTTAACCTAGCACACTGACAAGACCATCAATAAACCATGTCCTTAAGCACCCCCAACCACACACCTTTTAAATGCTTCCAGGGATGATGACTCAACCACTTGCCTGGGCAGCCTGTTCCAATGCCTGGCAACTATCTCAGACACAGATTTTTTTTTTTTAATACACCATCTAAATCTCCCCTGACAAAACTTAAGTTCATTGCCTCTTGTTCTGTCACATATTACTTTGGACAACAGACCAACAGAGAGATATAAGGGCTTCCCTAAACTTCCTTTCCTTTAGGATAAACAACCCGAGTTCCCTCAGATGCACCTTGTAAGCCTTGTGCTCTAGACCCTTCACTAGCTTCGTTGCCCTGTCTGGATGTGCTTGAGCATCTTGACGTCTATCTTAGAATGAGGTGCCAAAAACTGAACACAGTATTCAAGGAGTAGTCTCATCCATGCAGAGTACAGGGGGACAAACACTTCCTTAGTCCTGCTGGCCACTATTTCTGATACAAGACAGTCTTCTGTTTGCCTTTTTGGCTGTCTGAGCACACTGTTGTTTCATATTCAGCCAGCTGTTGACCAACATCCTGCTCTGGTTTGGGCCAGGATGAGGCCAATTTTATTCTACTGATTTTTCTTTTCAGTGGACTGCTTTTCTAAGCAGCACACTTGCTGAAATTAACAGCAAGTTTTCCAGCTAATGGACTAATAATGCTCGAATGATTATAGTTACTTCTGAGTGGGGATATAATTAATGTCTATAAATGCATGAGGGCTGAGCGTCAAGAAGGCAGGGACAAGCTCTTTTCACTTCTGCCCTGTGATAGGACGAGGGGCAATGGATTCTAACACAAGCACAGAAAGTTCCACCTCAACATGAGAAAGAACTTCTTTACTCAGGGTTACAGAGCACTGGAACAGGCTCCCCAGAGAGGTTGTGGAGTCTCCTTCTCTTGAGAATTTCAAGACCTGTCTGGATGCCTTTCTGAGTTTTGGTCCTGCTCTGGGAGGGGGGTTGAACTCAATGATACCGGAGGTCCCTTCCAACCCCTAAAATTTTGTGATTCTGTGAGAGACCAAGGCCACTTGGCTCTGCTTTTCTAATCTGCTGCTTTGGGCCCTAGAATAGGAGTTGTATTTACATCCCTTCCATTGGGAGGAATGGACTAGACAGATGGCAAAATCAGCCAAATGGATTATTCCATCCTCCTGTATTTCACACTTGGTATAAAGTCAGGGATTATGGAAGTTGTCCTGATTTAAGCCAGGACAGAACTAATTTTCTTTGTGTGGTTTTATTTTTCAGTTAAGTCCCTTCTAAGTATCTGCAGTTGCTGAAATTAACAGCATGTTTTTCAGTCAGTGTCTGCCTCTACGGCTGATAATGCTCCATGTTTATCGTTTCAGCTAGAGAACAGTGTCACAGTTTGACTCAGAATTGACAACAATGTTCCCTTCCTCATCCCCCCAGATAGGGAAGGAGACAGAGAAAGAGGAGAGAGACACTCTAGGTTGAAAACTAAACTACTCAGCTTTAATTAAACACTAATGATAAAAGAAAATATATACAATTATATACAAATGTTTTCAGGAATATGCAAACCCCTATTGCTTTCCCCCACCCCCAGCAACTCCCACAGCACTCTCCTTAGCTGTGAACTGTCCTGAGAGAGTGCAGAGTTATGAGGGTCAGGAGAGCTCAAGCCTAGGGGTCAATGGTGATGGATGGATGGAGTCCTCCCTGGATGCTGACCACTGATGGGAAAAGGGAAGAAGCAGCATTTGACACTTGCATTTGACACGTGTATAAATGTACATCCTATCTGAAAATACAGATACAAGGCTAATGAGTTATGTTATAAAATACAATGTTTAAAGACAAGTTCTGTAAAGCTGCTTTTTTCTTAAGTTATTTTCAACAGTTAACAATCATACTGCTTTTCCAAGTTCACAAAATCCTTTATGTAGATACATTTTGGGTGTTTTTTTGTTTGTTTTTGTTTGTTTGTTTGTTTGTTTGTTTATTTTTACAGTGCTACTTTTTTATTTTAGTAACAGAAAAAAAAAAACACAACTTGCATCTTGGTTAATTTCCGTCTGGCAGATATGGCTTTCCCAGAAAGAGCTCATCAGAAGGCTGAATGGGACAATTGTGTAACTGTCTGTACCTTAACTTGTTGGATAAAAACAATTAGAAGTTAACTTTAATGGAAGACAAAAAAAATCATATGGAGTACAAATATGTGGATAGAAGCTTGCAACTACTGACTAGTCTATGCCTCAAAATCTGGGTTAAAAATATCTTATTGAAGACCTAAATAGACAAGATGTGTCAGAACACTGCAGATTACAGTCTTGTTTTCTTAATATTGTTCACTTTTCTGGTACTAGAGAGACTTGTGAGTAGCAGTAATCAGAATGAAAGGAACAAATATAATATCCCTAAAACTCTGAGAAAATAGCTAAATTTAAATAGTTTCCTGAATCATAGGAAAACTACTCTTTCTATTCCCTTTTTTTCAGAGTTGTCAACCTTTTTAAGTCTACACCCTAAATACAATGAATAGTGAAATGCCATTATCTGAGTACAGAAAATGAAATTGACCTCTCTTGCAAGAAAGAAAGTAGTCAATTTAGGAGCAAGATAGAGTTAAGCCTCATTCTTACCATTGCCAGAGTTAGAGAACAGGTGTTAAGGACTGAGCCTGAAATATAAGATCTGCAAATATAAACGGTAGTTGAGCTTCCCAGAACTGTGATCTGTATATGGCACCACATCTAGTAACAACAACACCCAAGATCTAATGCAGGCTATAGACAGTGAATTATATGCATCATAGGATATTCACATTAGCAGCACTAATCACTATCAGCAGAAGACATTAAAAATAGAAGTATTCTTCTCTCACATTCACATAAGTAGTTTATATGCATATAGATTATGTGGGTTTTTTCCTTCACGTTCTCCAGCCTCAGACATTGTCAGAACCATTACTATCTTCTGAAGACATGGAATGTATTTGGATTACACTATTGTTATTATTACAGTGTAGTTGAGCTTTACTTGGATGAAAGATTTTGTTTTCTATTCTTCAGATGTTTGGAATTCTTAGAAGGAATCCAAATACTAACAGCAGGGAGAAGAGGCATCTTTTATTCAGAACCTGTTGTGGTTTGGGCCCAACAAGACAACAAGGAACTGGCCACATGACCACTCACTCAACTACCCCTCCCCTCCCCCACACACACACAGTGTGGGATGAGGAGGACAAAGCTCATGGGTTGAGACAAAGGACAAGGAGGGTTCTTCACTGATTAAGGTCCCGGGTAAAACAGGCTTAACTTGGGGAAAAAAAAAAATTTAATTTCACTAATCAAACACACACAGGACACAGACAACACAAAGAGCAGGGTTTGCGTATGTTACCCGACCCCTCCCTTCTTCCCTGGCCCAAATCACTTTGTTCCCAGTTTCTCTTCTTCCTTTCCCCCAGCGGCACAGGGAGACAGGGGATGGGGTTTACGGTCAGTTCACGGGCTGGTGGTTCTTTCCGAGCCATCCTCCTCAGGAAGAAGGATTCCTTACAGTCCTCCCCTGCTTCCCCATGGGGTCCCTCCCATGGGAGAGAGTTCTCCACAAACCTCTCCTTTATGAGCAGCTGTTCCAGAGTGGGCTTCCCACAGAGTCACAGGCTGCTTCAGGAACAAACTCCACTGGAACCTGGGTCTTCCACAGCTGCACAAGCAAGAGCCCACAGGCAGCAAATCCACTGGCCACAAAATCCAAGTCCAGTGGCCAAGTTCACCCCTCCTGGCACCCACAGGGAATGTTCTGCCACATTCCTCCACGAGTGCAGGGGGACAGCTGCCATCTCACCATGGGTTGCAGGGAAACTTCTTGGGCACTTTCTTCCTCACCAACCACCAGCACTGCTCTTCTCCAGCACAGCAAAGTGCTTCTCTTCTCAGGTGTTATAGCAGTTCTTTCGTATGTTAATGGCTGAAGTGTGTCTATTGTCCATCTAATGGCTCTTTGGGAGGGTTTTGCGGCAGAGGGAGCTTCTTCCTGGAGCAACTGCTGAGGCCCTTTCCCCAATACCAAAAAACGCACCAAACCAAACCAGAACAACCTCTTACACTTGCAACAAAATAACAATCAAAAATCAATACCTTGCTGTGAAATTCTTCACATTATATTTTTTTTCTTATCGAGGATATGTAAGTGCAACACATAAATACATGCCATCTGAAGCCTCTTACAGCATAGTAATATCTTACAAACAAAACAATCCAGTTACTCTTCTTATTTTTCTTGCCAATACCATTTTCAGGACAATTTTTTTTTTAATGTGGAATAACAGAGTGCTTAAGGCTCAGAAGGTATGTGTCCTTCTGTTACTGATTGTGTAGCTGAGCAGACACAAATAAAAGCATAATTACATAACAAAATGTTCTGAAATGTCCAGCTCTGCCAATTTTATGCAAGTAGTTAAGTCATGGAAAACGCCTTTTTATCATAATCAAATTAAATGATAGAACACACCCTGAAAATTCAACATAAATGCTATTTGCTCTTGCACAATTTCTTACATAATTTGTGGAGATGGCAGAAAGGCTGACAGCAAATTGATACTTAGACAAATCTGTTTTATACAACTGCAGTTAATCAAGTTGCTCCCTGGATGTGTTGAATTGAATGTTAGTTCTTGTAATCCCTAAAGAAATTAAGAAACCAAAGCTATTTGAAAAACTGTCTGTCCAAAACATGCAGCCTCTCACAAATGTTGTTTGTTTGAATACTAAAATAAGCAATCTTTCCTCTAAATATCACAAAATTATATTATCTGTCTTTCACTCCCTTTGGAGGAAATTGCATCTCATTTATCTTCTGTACTAGCTCTTCATCCTAGTTTTGTCATCCTTGGGAGAAATCAGCCTTAAAAATGTCTATTAAAGCCCCAGGATCTTTATTATTTAAATAAAATCAGAGGTTTGCAGAAAGTTTCGGAGCAAGTAGAAAACTTCCTCGTGGTTTTTCTGAATATTTATGGAAGAACATACAGACCTTAGAATGTTATATAAGAATTCAGATAAAATAAATTAGTCATCAATACTATATCAGAGTTATGATTTAAATGACAATTAAAAAATTATTTCGAAACTGGTTTCAATACTAATTTTAAAATATGAGTTTGAAACCTTGTCAAGAGTGAAGATACTGCTGAGGACAACATCCTAAACATCTTAATTTTAATGTATGGATGTCTGTGCTCATATGCAATGTTTCAGAAATGGTATTTTTTTTTTTTTTTTTTAAATGTTGTTGGCATGTAAATATGTAGTTTCATTTCAGTAACATTGACCATGTATTACTTCTTGTGTTATGAGAAAGTCAGATTAGAAGTTAAGTGGGGTGAAATGTCAGTCAACAGATATTTTTCCCTGGATTTTGGAGCACCCTGAAAAAAAAGAGTTATGTTAAGAAGACAGCAAATGGTTGTTTGCCAGATATCTATCTGGCAAACCCTGTGGGATTAGATGCTTGAGTTTTAATTGCAAAAATGTATTCAGTGTTAGTTGTTAGTCTATGGAGAGAAACAAAATTTTGAACAGAATCCTATCCATAATTAAATTATACTGTTCTCCATGTATTTGGCAAATAACTTGATGATTAAAATACAGATCTGGAAAGTGAGAGATTTGGATTTGCTTTTCCCTATTAGTAGATTTGAATTCACATTTGCCATGGAAATTTCCTAAACTCCAAACCACGTATGTATAATATGCTGAAAGATGTTCCTTCACCACTTCTTCTGTTCCTGGGTTACTGTGCACCTAAGACTGTGAAAGTTCTACAGACAGAAGGAGGTGGTAAAGACAGGTCAGAATTTAATCTCTGATCCTTGAACTCTTTTTTTCACACTGTATTACCTAATAAATACTTCAAAATAAAAACAAATAAAATACATCAAAACCACAATTTATTTCCTCTGGTAAAGCTACTCTTCCTCTTATCCAATATATTTTTAATTTTTGAATTAAAAGTACAAAAAATTCAGGCTAGAGATTGCAGTTCCTCTCACATTAGGAATGTACTTGCTTAAGGGTACACTTGATCCCATTGTCATTTATTAAGGATTGCTCCCAATAAGATACCTTGAGGGACATTTATTAGTTGCTAGTTACCACTTGGCCATTGAGCCATTAACTGTTAGTGATGAAGTATCCAGCCAATTCCTTATCTACCTAACAGTACATACATCAAACCCATGTACATATTTTCCCACCTTAGCAGCAAGAATATTGCGGGTGACAATAAAAGTGACGTTACACAAGTCCAGGTAAATGTAATAAGTAGCTCTTCCATTGTCCCCTGATGCAGTGATTCAATTGTAGAAGGCCACTAAGCTAGTAAGGTACAATTTGCCATTGGTGAAACCATGTTGGCTGTCTCTACTCACAGGTTGCAGGAAAATCTGCTTCATGATCTTAGCAAGCACAGAAGTAAGGCAGACTGGTTGGCAGTTCCTAGGGCCCTTCTTTTTAAAAGTTGATGTGATATTCCCTTTTCTCCAGTCACTGGGGACTTTTTCTGACTGCCATGACTTTTCAAATACGATGGAAAGAGGCTTAGTGACTACATCAAACAATTCTGTCAAGACCCTAGTAAATTTAAAGAACTTAAGCCAAGGCATAGCTTGTTTTGAGATGCCAGTAAGCCTTAAGTGTGAACCTAATTACAAGGCAGTGAATGATCAGAGAATTTTAATGTAAAATGTATTGCTACACAAACAGCATAATAATGAAGTCTGGCACTCTCTGAACACTTACCTTTTCATCCCCAAATCATCTACAGAAATAACTCTTGGCTTTAACCATATTTCCTTTGACACTCCTGGGCAAGAGAGATATTTAGACTAGCCACCAAATACCAGTAAGTGCTATATGCATGCAGGCAGGATAACAGGTTTATATAAAAATTAATTTCTGCTTCTTTTTCCTTCTCTGAAGTTACAGACTGGGATTTCTCTATATACTGTGGTGCCATTTGTCAGCGAACTCTTAGGAGCTTAATAACATTAAAGACTTCTAGCTCTTTCCCAAATGTGATTGAAACTGTCCCAAAGATACAAAGTAACTTGAATATGTAGAAAATTCTGTCACTAAATAGTCTTATTAAAAAGTGACAAAAATAGGTAAATGTTAGATAGGCAGACTTTTGAAGTTAGAGCTCAGAAATACATGACAAAATGAAGGCTGTATAAGGAACTTAAACACATATATATAGTAGTATATTATCTAAAATTTCCGTGCCAGATTCAGATGAAATCAAGATATTAATTTCTAAAAAGAAAATATATGAACTACCCAAAATCAATTGAGAAAGCTACCATGCACTACATATTTGATTTGAGATATAAAATGCATCGATAGTAAAACTTCCATTGATACAAGCATCTTAGTTGTGGTCTGCACTATGTGCTCTACTTTATTTTTTAAAATTTTCTCTGATTTCACATTCAGTTTCCCAAATTGGATCAGCTGAAAGACTTTTTTAGCCAGAAAATTTTGTTCATCTCTGTTACTTCCTTGTTTTCCAAAATGCACCCACATAGAACCTGACTGAAACAAAAGGATTAATTGAAATGGAGCAAGCTCAGCAGATGAAAACTGCAAGAGTGTTGGCAGAAATGGCACCCAGCTTCCTGGGTTAGACAATATAAATAACATTAACTGCTATGAAAATTTTATAATTGAACTACAGTTTTTCTACAAGAAACTGTACAATTCATGAAGGCAGCAGGTGGTAGCCATTGTTAAAGCTCTTGAAAACCTCTCTGAATGTATGAAAATAAACTGTATTCAATGTGTGCACTAAGTTGTGGATTTGTTTATTTATTTCCCTTAAACACTTATTGAATAACAGCATTTCGTAGGGAATAAATTGATGCAGAGGAGTTTCTGGAAAAGCACCCCAAAATTTAAAAAGTTAAAAATCTACAAATGGCACACATGTATCCTGGAATAAAAAGCAGTATCACACATTTATTCTAACTAAGGATTAACACAGTAATGTATTTTAGGAAAAAAAACCAAAACCAGAACAAATAGTGACCCACCTGATAGAATCATCTGGTGTTTCAGAAAGGCTTATTCCCCTCATTTGCATATTTTGTCAATGGCCAATTTCATAATGTAAAATCATTTCACTGTCCTGCTGTTCCATTCTTTTGCAACATTTATTTTATCTATTAGATAGGTAGTTTCTAAGCAAATTACTTGGGAGAAGGGCTTACTGTGGGTGTAGTTCTAGAAGTGCAAGCATCTGGTGTATAAATTGTATGAGTCTCACCGATGTGTAATTGCCAGGTTATGATTTTCCTCCAAAGTTTTTTACCATGACAAAACTTAGTGTCATAAACACATGTATTTCCTATGTATAACAGTGGGTGAAGTTGTGACAGATATGTATCTTTTTAGAAACACTACATCTAGAAATATAGTCCATAAATAACAGCAACAACAACAACAACAAGATATTTCTTACTGCTCCAGCAGGAGAGTTAGAGAAGAGACTGGTAGTAGTGAAATTGCGGTGGGGGTTTTTGCAGACTACCTGATCAGGGTGAAGAAGTGGATGCTTTCTTTAAACAACTTGAAGTTTCTATGTCACTGACCCTGGCTCTCATAGGGACATTTCCCCTCTCTGATATCTGCTGGAAAGGCAAAACCAGTGAACGAAAGCAGTCACAAATATTTCTGGAGGATATGAAAATCACAGAATCACAGAATGGCTGAGGTTAGAAGGGACCTCTGGAGGTCATCTGGTGCACTCTACCTTTCTCAAGCAGAGTCACCCAGAAGAGGTTGCCGAAGAGTATGTCCAGATGGCTTTTGAATATCCCTAAGGATAGAGATTCATTTCCCTTCTGTTAAAAAAGTTGTTAGGGATAACTTTTTGACACAGCTACTGGATTGTCCAACCGAAGGTGACAGGACAATACAATCCTACTTATAATGAAAATTCCCAGTTTGCAGGAAGTGCTCATTCAACTTTTTCTGTGCACAGTCCATCTCCAAACACAGAAAAAAGAAAACAAAAAAACCTGAATACTGTATGGAATGTAGTCTTACACAAATATTTGACATTCTCATTTGAATAAGAGGGTCATAAACAGGATCTTCTTTAATATCAAAGCATGCAGCTTGTTTTATTGTATTCATTCCATAATATAGATTTCCCCATGTTGGAAGATTTGCTAGATGGCAAAGTAATATCTCTGCAGTCTCTATGCAGTATTTTCTTACATTGAAAAATATTCTGTGCATAGTGAGGGGTAAAGAAAAACTAGCCAGCTTTCTCTTTATCTTTCTACTTCAGCTAGGAAGTTTATCCTGACCTAATGTCTCAAGGTTTCCCAGTATCTCAAAAATGCAGGTTTGGTTCTGGTTTTAATTTTCGTTCTTGTGTTTTCGGTTTGTTTTTTTTTTGTCTCATCATATTACTCTGATACAACAACTTTCCTGGAAAGTCTCAGTTTCATCTAAAGATAATAAGGAAAACAAAGATTCCAAGATTCGTCTTGTACATATTAAAAATGGATGAGTATGTAGACCAGTAAGGAAAAAACGGATACTAAAAAACTCATATTTTGTTTTTACTACATTTTCTCATTCAGTTTCTCTCTCTCTATTTATGACAGAGTACCTAGCATAGTAGAGCTTCAATGATGTGAGCATTGTGTGGTACTGTAATGAAAACATTAAGCTTAATGATAATAATAAAAACACTGATTAAAAGGTTTTTCCTCAGTAGTACCTTAAGGAGTGCAATGTAATTCACATGTCCTTAATTGAGATACAGATATGTTGCATTCTACCTGTATGTATTTATTGCTAAGACTATTTTTAAGGGTCTGGATACCAAGAAGAGTACTATTAAATATTAATAGCTAGATCCAATGTTAACATCACATGTTTTTCACCAGGGAACTATAAAACTTTGAGGAAGAGGTTATAATGAGAAAGAAAGCTATTATGGGTGTTACTTATTGTATGCTCTATGGTCATACCACTAACTTTGTAAATAAACAAAAATGTATTCATCCTTTTGTTGTCTAGAACAAAGATAATGGTAATTTAAAAAAGATTTTTCTGTATAAATTGTATAGTAAGTTCAGAAATAACTCTCAAAAAAATTCAAATAGTACTACAAGTTCAAACTTTTTATCTATCTATCTATCTATCTATCTATCTATCTATTTATTTTTGAATGTGAGACAACATAGCATTTTCAGATGTTTTCACTATTTCAACCATAAATTAGTAGATCAGCTTGGATAATCAAGAGTTAACCTAACCCTTGTGTATTCCTGGAACTAAACTCCTGTTGATATTTGGAAATGTCCTTTTTTTTTTTTTTTTTTTTTGGTGTGTGTGTGTGTGACCGATCTTGACTACTGCTTTGGAATGGTCAGACCAAGATACTGCAAAGGAATCTGACTTCAAAAAGTTCTGTGTTCCTATAGCCTGAAATAAACCTGTTGTATCAAAAAAGCAAAAGTAGACTTGAGCAAGAAAAGTTTTTTTCACCCTGCAACAATTCCCTGCTGTGTATGAAGATGGACGTCACAGCTTTCAACATTTTATATGAGAAAAGAGAACCATCAGACAGGTCAAGACACCCACCTGCAAAAAAGGAAGTTTGCTTCATGCTCCTTGGTCTCAGTCAAGCAGGTGTGTATTTGAAGTTGCCTTTTTTTAATCCCTATTCCAAATGCTGAGGATCCTCTTGTCTCTCTTTCCGAATACAAATATTGTGCATATTGCACAATTTCTAATTTTAGCTACTTTAAAACCTTTCAATTTTTAAAATTTGTGTTTAAGATAAAAATTAGTTCATTGGAAAAATTCTAATACTTGCTTATCTGAAGTCCAAGTTCCATAGCCAAGACACATAAACCATCAGTTTTAGTCAGTTTTTAAACATTTAAAATGAAAAAAAAAAAAAAAAACCAAACCAGAAAAACCCCCCAAAAAACCCACCACACCAAAAGAATCTCGATTTCTTTTTCTTTAAGAAATAAATGAAACCACATAATTTAAAAAAAACCAAGCAAACAACACCGAAACTCCAAAACTAACTTCCCCCACCACAAGTTATCAGAAAAGTACACATTCTGATCAAGTCTGTTCAATGTCTTCCTGTAAATACATCTATGAGTGCACATGTAGTATGAGGTCTGTTAATACTTTTCCAAATCTTGGCTATTTTATTGTAAATCCAAGGTAAACCCTGTATCTAAAGCCAGTCTGGTGCCTTAATCATGTGTCAATCATACTTTCATCAAGTTAAATGACAAACTGTTTCTTCTGGGATAGCTGGAAAACTGGTTCTTACTGTATATGAAGTTTGAAAAGTAAGGAAACTTTTAAAAGTGGCTTTTTTTCATATATCAATTTTGAGATGGTTTTGTTGGTTTGTTTGTTTTTGTTTTGGAAGCAAGAAGACATCTGTATAAATTCGTGTCTCTATGCTGTGTTCTAAAAGTACGCTCTTATTTGGTCTACAGTAAGATTTTTTTCCCCTTGAATATTTATCTTCTTTTGTCTAAAGGTGTGGACATCTGGAACTTTACAGTTAGAATTTATCATCAGCCTTCCATGGTTATAAGCCTTATTTTCATGGGAAAAAAAATGGCTTCTGGTAGTGAACTCTAAATTTGTTAATAAAACTGAGCCAAGTATAGATATAAAAATATAAAAAAGGCAAATTCCTTGGGATTTTGCCATTATTTCTGAACTATGAGCAAGTGCAATTGCTTACTGCCAAGTTTAAACGAAAAGAAAGCAAAAATGTACTTATCAGCCTCCAACAGAAATAGACTGGAGAGTTTTCCGTAATTATGTTCATTTCTCATTGAAAAACATTGATAATAAAATTTGAAAATAGTATAGCACACATACATTTAATCTGAAATATTTATTTTTCAACAAATGGGATATAATTACTACTAAGAAGACTCAGTGAATTAATGAATTGTTTCTGTCATGAACTCTAAGACATTGATTTTTCAATGCAAGTTTTTGTCTAAATAGGCAATTTTCTGAATTTGATTTTTATCCCTAATTCTGTACAGATGATATTACTTTTGTAACATCTGCCAAAGGAATTGTGCTACCAGAGATGGAAGGAAAAATATACGAAAAAAAAGTATCAACTCTTTATATATTTGTAAAGGATATTTTATACTTGCCTGCTCATTATAAAGATTCTGAAACAGGTTAACTTTCTCATAGCCTCACATTTGCTTTTGAAAGAGGAAAGGAGTATTCTGGGGTATTTGGAGGTTATTTGATACTGAAGACATCTAGGAGAACATGCATCAGCTCTATAAAAGGGAAATGACTATCCATGTCCATCAATGCTACCTGTGTTTTAGTCTACTTGATGGACTTCAACATCTGACTTTGGAAGGAACAAAAGTGATAAGAACAATGAACATAACTTAAACTACAGAATGAAACATCTAGTTCACAGTAATTCCAGGCTTCCATTTAAAGTCTTTATATAATCAACATCTTAATACTGTACTAGAAAGTTGATACATTGATGAGATCTCACTGAAGAGGTCTTCAATTAGCATAGCTAGATATGAAATCTAGATAACGAGCTAAGTGAATAAATTAATTGCAAATGTTTTTGAGAAGTCTTCTTTACTAGTATATAAATCTTCCTCCTTTTACCTTCTCTTCTCTCTCTCTCTTTCTCACTTTTATTTCTCTCCATCTTTCTCTCTCTCTCTCATTCATTCACTTCAGAAGAGAGAATTTTATACCTTTAACAGTGTCTACATTCAGACATGGTGTCCTGAGGTCACAATATATCTAAAAAAGATTATCAATCTTCATTTTTCTAAGTTTCCAAGAGAGCAACAGTCCAATAGTTTCCTAAGTACCTTTCATTACCATGGACCTATGAAGTAACTGGGGCTTTGGTTTGGGTTGGTTTTGGTGATTTTTTTAGCTAATTCTGGGTTGTCTTGCTGTGGAAGTATGTTGGATTTCATAATTTTTTATTTTTTTTTCTTGGATGTGGAAAGTGCTCATTAGTATTCATATCTAAGCATGCAAGTGAACCTCAGTGCAGCTGAAGATTTTAAAAAAAGCCACCCTGACCTACTTCTTACAAGTTCTACCTGCAAAAGGGTGTGGAAGTAAAAAAAAAATAAAAAAATCTATACATTTCTATTACAGGGTCTCTAAACATTTCTTCCTTTCATCTTCAAAACTTGTGAGTCCTTAGTGATTTCTGCAGTACAAAAATCTCATAATCAGGACTGAAAAGCGTACTTGGTTGGATATTAGCAAAACAAGATGAACTTCTAGTTTGCTTGACTGATTAGGCAGGAATTAATCATTAAAAGAGTGAAGGGATCAGTCCACAGGATCCTGTGATTTCTCCAGAAGAGGGGCAGAGCTTTTCCCAGGTAATAATCCAGATGAATGAGAATGAAACTGTATACATTTATTTAATAATAATAACAACAACAATAATAATAATACCACCAGTAGTTTTTTCTCTCTTTAACTTGCTTAAAATAAGATTTTTATTTAATTTCTACTTTCTTTATCAGAAATGTGTTCACACTTGTTTTTCAGTGCTAAAACTATCAGAATTTCTTGTCTTTGGGTTCAGATTGGAGCTTTGTGATGCACAAGACTCTTGCCATCACTACAGTGGTCTTCTATGAGTGGTTTTATGAAACAAGCTTTGGTGTGTTGTCTCATTGCTCAGCCTCTCTTTTGTGTTTTTCAGTTGAGAAAAAGAAAAGAAGCAAAGAAACAACATGAAAACAAGCCCAAAATGAAACAACAACCAATATGGATCTCTTTCTTAGCTTAAATTTAGACTGCAATGAGTTATACTGCTTATGTAAGGATTCTGCTGCACCAGAATAAAATAGCACTGACCTCCGCTCACAACAAGTTATTAATCACTGTCTTCTGAGATCTGGTATGTTAACTGAATATTTTTTTTTACATATCTAAGATGATCTGAGTTAATCAGAATATCTTCAATAGTAGAGTTTTTGACAGAAGCAGGAATAAGTAGGTACATTGTAGAAGATTTAAATAGTGCATATGAGGATAACCTGAAAAACACAAGCAGGTGTAATGTGTAAGATGCCTTAATTCAAAAACAACCACAGAAACCTAACTCATTAAAGCCTTAGTTCTATCACGCATGGCAGTTATTTAAAAAAAGCACCTCTAAAAACTGATCATGACTGACAGCTTAATGGTATGCAGGATGATCTGAGACCTTTGCTACTGTTGAAAATATCTGTAGATTCCTGCAGTTGCTTGTTGTGGTTATTATACAAAGCTTCTTGTCAATCAGCAGAAGCACTGGTAGCAGATAAAAAACTAAATAGATGAGGAAAAAATGAAGTCAAGAGCCAATGTAATGTAACGTAAGACCATTACCCAGAAAACTTATATAAAACATACCATTAAAGTAGAGTAAGATTATAAAGCTTGTCAAAAACCACAACAATATCACTCTCAAAGCAACAGATTACACCTAGCAGAATTTAGCAAAATGGTATTCTCAAAACAACAGGCTACAACCAACCTAACTTAGCAAAGTTAGAAATTAGATTAGAAACAGTGAAAGAGAGAGAGACAGGGAGAGATGATGAGAGAGATGGATATGGAGAAAGAAGGAATAGGAAAGATATCACCACCGTTGGATCCAGCAATGGTCTCGGCATGACCTTGCGGTTCTTGGATGGCAGGTACATTCCCCAAGCATTTTGAGTCTGCCTCTTTTATGGCATCTGGCCCTGCCTCTGATGGCTGAGGCTTGGCCTACTTTGTGGAAGCTCAGTGTTGGGTTCAAGAATGTTCTGGAAATTAGTAGACTCATCAACTAAACTTACAGTAAGTCTTATGAGTCACAAACAAATAAAAGAATATGAAGGAACCCAAGTCATCCTTATAGAATCATAGAATTATTAAGGCTAGAAGGGACCTTAAAGATCACTAGGTTCCAACCTCCCTGCTATAAGCAGGGACATGTCTCACTAGACCAGGAAGCACAAAGCCTCATCCAACCTGGCCTTAAACACCTCCAGGGAGGGGTCTTCCATAACCTCCCTGGGCAACCTGTTCCAATGCCTTACTACTCTCATGGTGAAGAATCCTAAAGATCCTTCTATTGTTAATCCATAAGATTGGTGTGACCAGCAAATTGTCAGAGATGTTAGAAGAATGGACTGAGGTATAAATGATAAATAATTTTAAAATCTAAATATTTTGCTAATTGCATGAGAAACAGAGTAGTGTCAGGCCAAGTGCTTGCTCCCTGTTGTTGGAGGTAATGGTATTAGTGATTTGAACTGAAAGGAGGAAGATTCTGAAAATGACAAGACACAGAGGTGGTGAAATGATTGATATTGAATCTAAACAGTACATGTGTCTGGCACTTCTTGAAGCACTCAGGAAATAAATGGGTTATTTGTTCTCCCTGACAGGAAGAGGAAGAGTGTGTGCTTGATTCTCCTTCTCAACAAATGAAGTGTTGAGTAAACTGTTCTGTTGATTTATTATAGTTGTATCAGCTAACACGCTTATTGAAGAATTTCCCTTGTTATTTTCTGCATGAGCCACTATTTCAAGTATCTCCTCTCTAAACATGAACATTAAAATTTAAAATATGCTTCATTCATTTTGGTGAAGCAAATGGACATGACAGACTGGTACAACTAATACTGCTCTCTCTTTCTCTCTCTCTATATATATATACAGCAAAATAATTTTATAAAGCCTGCACATTTTCTTCTTTTTTTTTTTTTTTTTTTTGTAATAATTTGATTAAGTCAGTCTTGACCTTGTGTCTCTGCTGCATGTTTTCTGCACCAAAATACGACTGATTTTAGTTCAGAACATATTTATCCTCTAATAATTTATTCCTGTGAATAGTTTTGCTTCTGGAGTTGTTTCATGATAAATGGTCTGAAACTCAGCCACGTGGAAGTTTCAATGTAGGTAATTAATCTCCAAGTCACTTTCTAAATGAAGTATCTTTAGTTATCACAAGAGATGACAAATAAAATACAGTTTGTTTTGAGACTGAGAACATTGACAAGTTATCCCAAGTGGGATATCAACACTTGGTCTTGTGTACTATTGAAGAAAAATTTCCATCTTGCAATGGAGTGCTTCATTCTGGTGCACTATTCTGAGAGTTCTAGCTTTGTAATCTTCATACTAAAAATTTAGTACAGACCTAGGCCATGAGATGTAATCACTATTCTACTGCATTCATAATTCTTTTGAAATAATGAACTCTTTGGTTAAGAAAACCAGAAGAGAATTGGAAAGTAGCTGGGGAGGGGAGACTTTTTCATAATCTTATGGGGAGGAAGGAGACAACACTGGATCACAGACTCTACTAAACAGTAACAGTGTGTCGACTGATATTTTTTTTAACAGTACATTACAGATTAAACATTTCAAGATAAAGCTGATATGTAGGTGACTGTTTAATGAATACCTTTTAATGTTAAAGCATTAGTTAACTTGGGCTACTATTTTAAAACTTAATGGGTGAGATTCATCCTTTCTAGATTTCGTGCATCTCAAAGTCTTTTCAGCAGAAAATAATTTGAAATATTGTGAGCCATGCTGTTGACTTTGTGTGCATGCCTCTGTAGCTCTTCCAGCAGAGTTGCATTGTTAGTGTTTTCTGTTTGATTAAAGTGAGTATATTTACTGTGGTGTTACTGTTCAACTCAGGACCAGTAATTAAACCAATGACAACAATGCTCTTGATCCCCTCTCTCTTCCACCAAGGTAGGGGAAGGAGAGAGAAATTAAGAAGAGAGGCTTTCCAGGTTGAAAACTAAACTAGATAGCTTTAATGAAATGCTAATGGTAAAGGAAAATATGTACAAATATATACAAATGTGTGTAAGAATGTGCAAACCCCCTATCACCTCCTCACCCTCAGCAACTCCCATGGCATTCCCCTTAGCTGTGAGAAGTTCCAAAAAGTCCTGGACCACTGCTGGAGATACCAGCATGGCAAACAGGAGCTGAGAGTACAGTTATGAGGGTCAGGAATGCACAAGCCTAGGAATCAAAGTGCATGTATAGACAGAGTCCTCCCCAGACAGTGGCCATGGATGGCAGAGGAGAAGGAGAAGGAGAAGGAGAAGGAGAAGGAGAAGGAGAAAGATGGAGAAAGAAGGAGAAAGAAGGAGAAGGAGAAGAAGAAAGATGGAGAAAGAAGGAGGAGAAGGAAGGCTTGACTTCTGTGATCCAAGGATTTATACTGAGTGTCACACATAGATGGATGGAATATTCTGGCCGATTTTGCCATCTCTTTATTTAGTCTGCTGGTTCCTATGGGAGGGTTGTGGAGGCTTCTGAAGGGTCTTCTGCTACTTTAGTGTCTGAAGCAGTGGATTCAACAAGTGGAGCAAAGTGGTCTTGGTCTCTCAGAAATTACTATAAACATTCAGGCATTATCAGTCCATTAGCTGGAAAACTTGCTTCTAGTTTCAGCAAGTATGCAGCTTAAAAGAGAGTTCACTGAAGAAAAACAATCAGTAAAAAGAAAATTGGCTTCATCCTGTCTCAAACCAGGACATGTGGTTAACAGCTGCAAGATCATTGCAGATGGGAATACAGGTGATCCTAGAGTAAACATTTTTTTTGCATATATCCATAAAAGTTTTACTTTTACAGTAATTTCTTTAATGAATTTATTCAATTTCCCTTACAGTCTGAATTTTCATCATTTTCTGGCCATAAAAAGTTTTAAAGCTAACTTATAATTTTGAACATTTTGCAGTTAAGCACCGGAATAGACACTATTAATGCACTTTATAATGACACTGCAGGATAGATGAAGAGAGTATGAAAAAAAAATTAATAAATTTAGTAGTATATAATTAAGCGGAAATGTATTATTGTCATATTATTTCATTCTTTAGGTTATATTATTGCTAAAAGTATTAATGTGTCCTTTTGCACAATGGAATGTAATATTAGACTAAACTTCCATTTTGGAAGTTCCATATTTTTTAATAATCCACAATTTTAGAAGCAGAATCTTTATGCAGTCAAAACCAACATTTTTCCAGTCTTCATGATGAATATGCAGTCCATACTTTCTAAATAAGAAAATTAGAGCTAAACTACAAATTAATCTGTTTATTGAAATACTTTGAAAACAGGCCTTTTCAGAAAAGTGCAGGCAGCAATATTAAGGGAAGGGCTTCTGAGGAAAGGGCATTATTTCCCCAGTTTTTATAAAATTGTCTGATATTTCATAAATCAAAAAAGTTCCTATGTTCTTTTTCTAATATCTAATACAATTAATTGACTATTTTTGAGTGTGTAATAGTTTACATATTTGCCAATACAGTAACTGCACTGTTTAGATATTACTTTTTCTCTAACATGCATTGAAATAGAGTATAATTGATAATGCTAATTCATTTTGATGTAATGATAATTCTTTTTTAATTTAAAAATTATCTCTATCACTGCTAAATTTTTGAAGCACCATGTCACGTACTCCTTGTTTAGAGCAGTCTTGTGAAATAGCTAGTGTCATTTGTTTGTGAGGATGATGAAATTGTCATCCTGTTACACAATCATGCAGTCTCTAAGTAGGAAACTTCACACTGTTGCTGTCGCTAGTCTGATTAAGTCATGTCATTGAAGAACTTTAAATATACTGATTGACAAAGGAAATATGTTGTGAGAAAATGACAGGTGTCAAGAAGGCTTTCGGTTAATACCATCGCAAATGTTTTCAGTGCACAGTCCTTTCTAGGACTGTCTATTCCTGGCTTTGATATTTTATATCAGTTTCCTTTTATTACTTTATTCCCAGTGAGCAACAATACACACCTCTATATTGGTACATTTCACTTTTATTGTCCCTTGTCCTGGTTGGTTGCTGTTTGACACAAAATTAACCAAATAGTCTACCTCCCTACTCCAATCATCTTCCAACCCACTGAGCAGATGGTGTCATTGTAGATTTGTCTAGCATTTTCAGCTTAAAATCCAAATATTCCAGAAAACAAAAAGGTCTAACATTTTTAGATTTTCCCTCTTTTTTTTTCCTCTGATTTTTTTTTTCTCTTTCTTCACTGTTTGCATGATGCAAAACTAGCACAAAACAGAGAAATTAAATTCCTAGAACTTTGATTTAATTCTTTAGTTTTCCTTCTGTATAGGTGGAGGAGACAATGTTTACTCAGAAAACAAGTGCAGTTTCCAGTGGTGCTCAACTGTCAATAATACTTCCATACTCTGTAGGAATATGATTTAATTATAGTTGTATTATCTAAATCAAATCCATGTTCAGCCACAGGCTTTCTGAAAGATTTAAGAAAAGTCACGTAGTCAAAGATTCATCCCATCCAGCCTTACACACTCATTATCCCTATAATTGTGATCACAGCTTCCCTTCACAATCCACATAGAAAGACTAGTTCTCAAAGGGGGATCAAGTTGGCTTAGGAAGTTTTTGCAGCTTTGTCTAGACTAGAAATGCTATTCCAGCATATACTCAAAATTTATTGTGAACTGCAAGGTATTCTATTAGACTGTATCTGGTACTCTTTATCTGCATAATAAATGCATGCTCTATATTTACTATCTATATGACAAATTAAATGAATATTTAGGTGTAGACGTGGCATTAAGAAGACAACTAATTTAGGGAGTTCTGGTAAATTTTTGTAGTGAGAGTCCTGGAAAGTTACAGATACTGAGACAATATTTTTTTTGCATGTAATATTTAGATATCCATTAATTTTAAAATTATTGCTGCAATATAATAACTGTAAAACCACCTAAACAAATATGACCAAGTCTTACTGCCATTACCCACACAGCAGCAATAGCACAGTGGGAGATAAAATCTCTCCACCATACATTTAACTATAAAGCATGTTGTATAGATATATTTCTATCAGGTGAAACTACAAATCTGGAAGATGACCTGCTGGGACTCGGTGCAGTCTCACATATTTTTTTTTATTATCCCTTCACCAGAAATAGTAACTTGAGAAAGCCATCTAGGGCTGACAGCCAAGGACAGTACTTTATTTAATCACCCTCACAATACAGCACTTAGGCCACAACAACCCCATTCAATGCTACAGACTTGGGGAAGAGTGGCTGGAAACCCGCCGAGCAGAAAAGGACCCGAGAGGTCTGATGAACAGGCAGCTGAATACGAGCCAGCAGTGTGCCCAGGTGGCCAAGGAGGCCAATGGCATCCTGGCCTGTATCAGAAATAGTGTGGCCTGCAGGATCAGGGAGGTGATAATCTCTCTGTACTCTGCATTGGTGAGGCCTCATCTCAAATACCACGTCCAGTTTTGGGCACCTCAATACAGGAAGGATATTGAGGTGCTGGAGCATGCCCAAAGAAGGGCAATTAGGCCTCTGAAGAGCCTTGAGTCTCATGAGGAGCAGCTGAGGGAACTAGGGCTATTTAGTCTGAAGGAAAGATGGCTGAGGGGAGACCTCATTGGCCTCTCCAATTACCTGAAATAACTTTGTAAAGAGGTGGGCACTGGTCACTTTTCACAAGTAACTGGTGATAGAGCAAGAGAAAATGGCCTCAAGCTGTGCCAGGGGAGGTTTAGACTAGATATTAGGAAGAATTTTTTCACTGAGTGGGTGGTCAGACATTAGAACATGCTACCCAGGGAGATGGGTGAGTCACCATCTCTGGATATGTTTAAAAGTCACCTGGATGCGGCAGTTGAGAATATGGCTTAGTGCTGGACTTGGTAGAGTAGGCTTAATGGCTGAACTCAATAATCTTAATGGTTTTTTCCAACCTAAGTGATTCTATGATTCCATGATTCTATATTCAGCAGACCTTCTCTGCTGCATTATTAAAAAAGAAAAGCATTAAAAAAAAAATAAATCAAAACAACAGGAGTTTGAGCATTAGATAATAAAGACAGGTTCTGTAACACTGAATCTTTTAATTCTCTTTTCAGGTTTCTGAGAGATGATATGTAGTTTTATGTGCTGGAATGAAAGGTTTCAGCACTAGCAGAGAGTGGACTTGAGTGAGATATGGTGTAATTCACATCTTTATTTAAATAACAAAATAGTTATTTACTGTTTTTATTGGGTGTATACAGGAAGGCTGTCCTGGTTTGAGCCAGGATAAAGCCAATTTTTCTTTTTACTGATTTTTTTTTTCCTTCAGTAAGCTTTCTTGTAGCTAGCAACAGTGTGTTCTGCTAGGCTGATAAGACAGTGGAATGTTTTTCTAACTACTGAGGCTTCAAGGCTGCACCTGCACTCTGCCGGCTCAGACACTATGGGGAGATCTGTGACCCCCCCGTAGGAGGCTGAGTTAGACGGACAGCAAAATTGGCCAAAGATATTCCATTCCATATATCTACGTAAGCTCAAAGGAAGGTCAGAGATCACAGAAGACAACTTCCTTCCTTCTTCTCCCTTCTCTTCCGTCCGTGGCCGGTGTCCGGGGAGGACTCTGTTCATCCATCACCGTCGATCCTCAGGCTTGATCTCTTGTGACCCCCATAACGCTCTGCATTCTCCAGCAGCAGCTTCGGGATTCCTCGGGACTCTTCCCAGTTCAGGGAAGTGCTGTGGGAGTTGCTGGGGTGGGGGGACGCGAGAGGCTTTTGCCCATACCTGAACATATCTGTATATAATTGTATATATTTTCTTGTATAATTCATTAGTGTTTTAATTAAAGCTGTGTAGTTTAGTTTTCAATCCAGCCAAGTCTCTCTCTTTTTCTCTCTCTCCTTCCCTACCTGGGTTGGGGGGAGGGGGGATCGAGAGCATTGTTGTCGGACCTGAGTCAAACTGTGACAAAGGCTTTAAACTGCAAGGGTAGCAGAAGAAACACTGAAGTCAGCAGGTAATAAGGAGGATGTGTTAGATGTCACAGGAGACACTCACTGAAGCCCACAGAGAATTCACACTGCAGAAGGGAAAAGAGTGAGGTGGAAGGAGTGACAGAGAGGACCTTTTACGGACTGACCACAAGCCCCGTTCCCTACTTTTCTTGTAACGTGCAGGGTGAGGATAGAAGGATCGGGAGTTGCAGTTTGGAAAGAGGAGATAAGGTGGTGTTTAATTTTGTCTTCTTTGATTTGCACTTCCCAAATTAGTAATTACATTTTCATGTTAATATTCAAGACAATAAATTTATTTTCCTCAAGTCGAATCTATATCATATCTATGCAGTCTCCCTGTGTTTACTTAATCCCATGAGGTTTTCCTTCTCGTCTTTTTTTCCCCTCCGTGTCCTGCCAAAGAATGATGTGTGAAAACAGTTAGGCAGGCAGTTGGCTGTTAGCTAAGGCTAACTTATCACAGTATTCTAGTATCCCTGATGCATCCTTGCTTCCCAAATATTTAGGGATGATATACCTATTAGCACTAAAAAATGGGGGGGAGGGGGGGAAGGCTAACAAAACCCAGAAACAATGCACCATTTTGGAAATATGTAGCTCTACAGTAATATATCATAAAAACTTTAGTTTTCCCTCCAACATATAAATTGTCCTGCAAAGTACAACCAGTATTGTAAATAATTTTAAACATATTTGAAGTAAGTTTGAAAACTTTAAATTGAGAGAGACTTGATATGATTTAGATGGTCTGGATAATTGTTCCTCATTAAGTACCCTCAGAAAAGCTTTTTGAAGGGCTTAACTATTTAAAAAGACCCTCTGAGGTTTAAAGTGACAAGTTATTTTGCACACGGAACAGGCGAATCCTCTGAGGACTGATACCCCTTTAAGAGGAGAAAGCCTTTCAGATTTTCTTGAACTCTATTGCAAATAATTGAAGTGGACTTTTGAAACTGTGGCCCCTGGAGCAGCATTTCAGCATTTTGTGGAGACTGCTTGATGAGATTCTACAGGGCTTCCAGTATAGAGTATTATGATAGTCTTCCATAACACCCTACCAAAAGTTCAGAAACAGCTGCTGAAGCTGCTTACTTTTTGTTCTTGTATTCTGTACCATTGCAGTGTTCAGCCTCTGAAACAATGTCCTCCATGGATTTTACAAATCTCTAACCATATTTCTTGTTTGTAAGCTAATCATGCGGGTCAGGGTTTTAATTCAGCACTTTGGTGTGGTGCATTAGAAACATTCATTTGATTGAAATGTGTGTCATTTCTAATAATAGTACATAGAGCTGTGATTTAAGTATCTATTCCCCATTTAGGAAGAATTGCATTACAAGAATGTTACACATATTGCTTTAAAACTTGAAATCTAAATTTTTATACTTTTCCATTAAACCTAAATGATACTTCAGAATAAACTATCTGTGCTGTGCGAACTCATGAGACACAGCTTTCTCCATCTCAGGAATGATATTCCTATCTATTTCTGACTTCAGGAGCGTGACAGCTGATCTGTAACTGTGTTTGCTTCTAACCTGACCTTCATCATTGCTGTTGAACTTTTAATCTCTATAGAAGGTTAGAAGAATTTTCTCATGAAACACGGCTGTAACTATAAAACTGAAAGAACGAACCTGTCTAATAGACGCGTGCCCTGTGGAAAAACAAATAAGCAACAGCAGCACAAACATCATCAACAGCAACAGAGTAAGAGGGGAAAAGATCGGTTTAGTCAGTAGATGGCACTAAAAGTTAGCAAGGAGACTGAAGGCTGGGCTCAGACCTTTTGCACATTAATCATATATACTGCAAATTCCACAAAGTACAAGCTGACAAAGACCTTGCTTTGCCACAATCAATCTTTATTCACCACTAAATTACAGTGGTTAGATATACTTGATTGCCTCAGTTCCAGGATAAAACTTATAAATAACTATGGAGGTAAACGGCTTAAATTTTTGCCATTGTATTTTTTTTTTCTTGTTTTTATTTTAAATGGAGATTGAGGAGTAATTAGTTTATTCTTAGTTTTGCTATAAGACCACCCAGTCCATCTGTCACCTTGACCGCGAAATTGTAATTTTCATGTTTGGCTCTGTAAATGTTTAAACCTTCATCTTATAATTTACAAAGGGAAGTATATAGCTAATGGAGTGTAGTTCAAAGAGGACTGTCTCAGCTCACTTGTCTTTATTCCAGGACTTTTACTGCTGTGTGTCTGTGTTTTAGGCTGAAACGCCAGGAGAGTGGTGGAGTAAATGCTGCATTGTACTGCAGGTTTCAGTTTGGACAGCTCTATTCTCTAGTCTCCTTTTTCAGAAAGTGACAATGTACAAAGTATGTTCTCTTTGTTCATTTTGAAAAGTAAGCAATTAAAATATTTTCCAAACAAGCCTTCAGCAG
>NW_009954222.1:6921179-6945348 GCF_000747805.2 Chaetura pelagica
CAGCAGGAACTGTATATGTATTCTCAAAATAAAAAAGAAAAAACAAGTTTTCCTAAAATTTCTTGCCAAATGTAAGTATTTTCACAGCATAACACTTAAATAACATTATATAAGGTTAAAAAAAATAATAAAGGGACTAAAACACCAAATTACATAGATTTTATCTGTTTCATTGAGTTATAAATACAGAGGTTGATATGGAGTACAAGATAGAAAAGAGTCAGCTTGGAAAGAAGGTCTATCGTGGGAAAGCATGGCTTTTGTAGGTTGTGAATATGGTCAGAGGTGTATACATGTACACAAATATCTATATGAATGTAATTACAGATATTGACAGGATAATTACTTTCTAATCCTTTTCCAATATTAGGAACCACTACAGAGCACCTGAGTAGCTGCATTTGCTGTTGGATGCTTGTTTTAAGAAATTCAACTGCCACAGTTCAAATGTAGATACCACATTTCAAGTAGGTTGCTTAACAGAAAGAGTGCAACTCAGTAAGCATCCCCCCTCCAGGGTACATTGCTGTTTAATATTCTGCTGAAATCAATTGAAGTGTGTCACACTGGCATCAAAAGACAATAACAGGTGGTGATGTCAGATTTCCCAGGTGAGGACTGCAATCAGTTGATCTAACTGCAATTGCTTTTTGCTCTGGGGTAAATAGAAATGCACATGGATTGTTCTTTGTGGTCATGCTTCATTGGTGTTCAGTTAGCTTCTGACATCACCAGCTTAGACTACATGTCCTTTACAGGCAGATAATTTTCTCCTTTTACCAAGGACATTCACATAAGTCACTGCATTCTGTGTCTGCCTTGGCTGTAGAAGAGACATCTGGTTTAACTCTTTGAGAAATAAATACATTTTACTGAGAAGTCCTCCATTCTTACATTTTTTGCCTATTTTTTTTTTCTTTATTCTCTTATGTATTCTCTTCTCATTAAAGCTAAACAGAGCATTCCATATACATACAGATATATATATATATACAGTGAAAAAGTGTCCTTTAGGGAACTGTGTCCTAATCAAGTGACAAAATATGCACAATACTTTGGTAAAAGCTGAAATTTTTAAATTGCAATTATAAAAGTTTTGAGCAGCCTGTAATTCAATCTTCTCTCTTTTTATCTTATTTTTCTTTCTCAAGTGATTGGTAGGATGTAGAATGCTCTATCCATTATCTTGATTAATATAGTACTATATTACCTTTGTTTCCCTATCAGCATGAAGGTTTAAAAAACATAATAGCACCAATGACATAGACAATATCTCAAACAGAAAACAAGGATCCTAAACATGTGTAGTATTTTTGACAAAACTGTTGATACAGGACTGCATGAGTTACCAGCATGATATTAATACTCTGTAGAAAGACATTGTCATTTTTGCACTTCAACTGCTTTTTTTTTTTTTTTTTTTTTTTAAGGCAGATTGTCAGGAACCCTGATCTCTTTAATAATAACAATAAAAACAACAACAACAACAACAATAATAATAATAATAATGTCCAAATTTCAGTAGTACCTCTCTTTAATCCATGTTCACAGCTTGAAACTAGCTGGAATTCTGAAAGTCAATAGGTCATAGTACTCTTCATTAAGTTTAAATTAACAAAAATAACCACTAGGCTTAAAGTTTATTCCACCTTATTAATTCAGAATGTAATCAGATAAATGTGGGCTTAGCAGCTTCTCATTATAGCCCAAATTCAGGAGGCTTATGAGAGCTCTGCTAGTTCCTTATTAGTATGGATATATTTAGGAGCACCTTTCTCTCTGTTTCAGGTTTTGCACAGGAATACTATAATGCACTAATATCTATCTTGTTAAAGAGGTGTTAATAATGTTAATTCACATCTCATTAATATCATACCTTCAGAGCTAATGGCAAAAAAATGTAATAGGATAGAGGTGTCTAAAATGAACAAGATAAATAATGTTCTGCAATTCAAGCAAAATCAATACTTCTAAAATTAGAAAAGTCGGAGACAGGTAATACAAATTTGACAATCCACTTTGAATTGTTGGAAATGAAGAAAAATACAGAGGAAAAGAGAGAACTGGACATAGAAAAAATGAAGTGGGAAGAAACACAGCACTGACTATACAGAAGTGATTTTCATGTAGCACTCCAAATTAAGGAATTGACCTCAACGTTCCTCTTTATTTCAAAATACTGATTTTTAAAATAATCACCCCACTCTGGAGAAAACGGAGTTTCTTAGAAAAGTTTTCATTATTAATAGTATTAGATTACACAATTATTTTATTAAAGAGAAAAGATTTGAGGTTTTATTAGTCCTTCATACAGATATGCAGGCTGCTTTCATTAAACAGATCCGCATATGATGGTGATATTGCACTTAATGCTCTGCAATACTGTCATGTGATAGGATTGACAGTCCTTTATATATATAGTTATTTCTGTTGACTGCAATTCAAAAGGCAGGTAGCTTGAAATACCTCTCTCCAGCTGTGTGCCAGTGTACCCATCCAGCATTTGTTAAATATACTATCTTCACTTTAAGCAACTTAATTAATTGTAAAGGTGTATTGAAATTGCTTGTTATGAGTCTTAGAGGGACGAGATGCTGTACTTTGAGACTAATTATTTTTGCTTGTGGTTATCATAGTATCCTATGCATCAACAGGCTGACTACTTGCAAAATCTGTTCACTTTAAATGGTATGCTTTCTCATCCAAGACAGCATGGGTTGAGTATGGGAAATGTGGAGAATAAAGTCAGTGACAAACTGAATTCAGAGGATCAGCAGGACAAACTCCAGCTGACAGCCAACTTCTAGTGATGTCTCTCAGGATTCAGTAACAAGATCAGTACTGTTCAGTAGCTTTGTTAACAGCTTCAATGAAGAGATAACACCCATCCTCAGTGAGCTTGCTGAAAATACCAAGCTGTGAGGAGCTGCTGATACACTGGAGTACAGGGCTGCAACCTATGGTGACCTGAGCAAGATGGAGAAACGCAACAATAAACAGGTTCCCAAAGATCACCAAACATAAATGCATAGCCCTACAGAAGGGAAGGAAGAACCCCATGCAGTATTGCAGACTGGGGACTGACTGGCTGAAAAGCTGCTTTTCTGATAAAGATAGGGGCTCAAAAAAAATAAAATGTTAGAAATGTGCCATTGCAATAAAGAAGGCCAACCACACCATGGGCAGAATAAGCAAGAATGCATCTAACAAGTAAAGGATGTCATTATTCCCTTGTAACACTTGTGAGATTACATCCGCAATGATGAGTCTGCCTTTGAACTCCCCTTTCCAAGAAAGACATTGCCATACTGGAAAGAGTACAGCAGGGGCCACCAAGATCAGAAACTGGAGCACACACTGTACGGGAAGATGAAGAAACTTGGTTTGTTCAGTCTTAAGAAGAGAAAGCTAAGAGGAGGATCTTACCATTGTCTTCAAACACCTAATAGAAGTGTGTGGAGACAGTTTTTTCTCAGAGTCTCACAGCAAAAGAACAACAGACAACAACTACAGGTGGAACATGGAAAATCCTCAGTATTAAAAAAGAAAAATAAACAAATAAATAAAATGAGAGGATCCTATAACAGTTATCAGACAGTGGACTGTTTTGCCTAGAGAGACAGTGGGATATCCATCTTTGGGAAATGCTCAGATTTTGACTGGGGAACTTCGTAAACAATGTGCTCTACATACTTTGAGCAGGAGTTCAAACTAGATGTCTTCTGGAGGTACTTTCTGAGTTGTAGAGAGTGAAACTTTGCATTTGCTGGTTCTGTGTATAGAAAAATGGGATATTGGGAAAAGAGACATATTTTTTCTCCTTTGAACATGAGAAATGATTGTAAAGATGATGATAAACTGGCTTCAGAGGTAGGGTCTTAGAAAAGTCAGGATGATGAAGATCATTTTACCAAAACATTGTTAACTGTTTTTGTGAACAAAGACCTGTCTGTGAAAATCACACATTTTGTACATATTACTGAACATTCTTTCAACTCCTTTAGTGGGATGCTCTTGGAATCTATAATTACTGAGCCATGCCCTGTGGGAAATTGGTTGAAGGCAGATAGAACTGGCTGTGACAGGCACAGAGCAGCCCCAGCCTCTCGTCACAGAGACTACCCTTCAGCTCCCATCACCAACATTTGGGCACCTGTACCCATTACAGATGCACTAGCAGGTAACTGTCAGCCTCTTCAGTTCTTGGGCACACGCAGCTGCAGGTCTTCAATAACTTTAGAATTAACAATTAAGGCAGCAATGGCTCCTCAGGCATCTAAAATGTTAGTCATATAGTATGTTGATTTTGCTCTTAAATGCAGGTTCTAAGTGTTTCTTGTGGATTTGAAGTTTAGTCTATAAATCTCTATACTCTTAACAATTGCTACCTCACTTTGGGAACAAGATTAAAGGTAAAGAAATTTTAAAGACAAGAAGAATCCTTAATTTATAATAAAAAATTAAGTCTGTTTCTTGGATTCTTGATTGAGTCTTTGGGTTCCCTGGTGTAAAGATAATAAAGTGTTGGACATTTCATAAATCCTAACTGACAGACATATGGTGTTGTGGGAAATGAGACTTTCAGTTTGCATACTTCAAATGTATGAAGTAATCAGCTTACCCCTACTGAAAAAAAAATTTATGTATTTCATATACAAGTGATTTATGCTCTGGACCAAAGCAACAATTCTGAATTCTCAACTTAGTTTGATTTGTCCCACTCCGAGAAGACCATAAATCTTCAGATTTTATATAGATTATATAATTCTGCTTAATATTCTCTAAATATCACAGAGAGGTATACATATTATTCCCTACCTTAGATGTTAACTTAGAAGAATGTGAAATGTTTGTTTAAATGCAGTGAGCATCTTTCTAAAGGCTAAAGTAAAACTCAGTCTGTCATTGTCTCTTTTGACATTTAGAGTATATTGAGACACTTAGGAGCTTTTCTGTACAGCTACACACAGACGCCACCAGTCAGTCACCACTGATTCTTTATGAAACAGATTGCTACCTACTTTTTTCACGCCTCTGCCTTCCCAGTGTTCAGATTTAAGCTTCCTTTTATACTATTACCTGTTTTTTGCCAGGCAACACAACTTAACTTGCAAAGCAAATAATTCACCTGAGAATGAGTCCAATAAAACTGTTAAAATTGGAGCTGATAAAAAGATGGGTAATTCTCAAAGTGAATGTGTTTTCTTCACAATGTTTTTTAACAAATAACTTATATTTAAGTCTACACTTTCTGCAAGAATCAGCTATAACTTTTTCATCAGAAAAATAGCTGACAAATTAACAGTTAAAGTGTCATATACTTCAGAGCAGACATAGCAGTTATTAAAATTCATAAGAACTTCACAGTGGTCACAGCTCATGTGTCTTTCGTCAAAGCAGTGCTCTGTACAATTTTCATCAGACATTAAGAGAAACATTTCTTCACTCCTTTCCACTCAGAGCATATGCTTTCTACCTAAATTTTGGAAAATGATGCTGTATGGATTGTTGTGACAAATTTTAAAGTTCAGTAGGGATGTGAGGAACAAACTGCACTCATGGCATGGTCTGAGTTCTTAATGAACTAGCAGGAATAGCCTGTGTGCTTATCAAAGTATGACATTTTCTCTTCCTGGCTTAATTTCTGTGTTAATATTCCTTGATGACCTGTCAACCTAGAATCTATCTGGTTCTTTTACCATACACTGCAATAATCTAATCAAGAAGTACAGAAGTATAAAAGGTTCATGACAATCTTACACAAAGACTATTTATGATAGATTTTTACACAATCAGGTAAAACAGAAATAGCTGAAAAAGCAGAGCACAAAATACTGCATCAGAAAAAATTCTCTTTCCTTCCCTTCCCTTCCCTTCCCTTCCCTTCCCTTCCCTTCCCTTCCCTTCCCTTCCCTTCCCTTGTCCTGAGCAGGCTGATAAGCTGTTATTCCCATGAAAATCTGGACCCATGGGCAGGATGTGTAGGAGCTACCATTCACCAGGGTATGCCTGTGGCTCATGGTCTGGCAAAAAGCAGCTGTGCATCCTCCTGAGGTCCTGTGGGTTGAGAGGTGCTGCCCAAAAAGCTGGACCCAAGGCTGGAGTCCTGTATGGTTCAAAGAGCAGCTGGTGATGCAACTCCATTCAGCATATTAACATGGTTTTTCCCCTATGAATAGCCATATTTGTCAAAATAGAAAACTTGGGCTTCATCATTGCAAAAATAAGGCTTTGATGCACTATGTTTCTTTGCCAGACATTTAACAGTAATCTAAATAAACGGCCTGGTTCAGAGGTTCATAGAATATGAGTCAAAACTCATATTTTAAGAGGAAAAAAATTCTTAGAATTTCACTGCTGCCATAATTCCTGCGCTGCCAAGGTAGTTTGTCTCATTTTTAGGTATTTAAAAAACTGATTTGGTTTAAAAAGCTTCAGCCATTGTCCTCAACAGCTGACAGGTTCCCACCAGCCCTCCCCGTGCCAGCTGGCTCATGTATTCACAGTCTCTTGGCAAATGGTCAAATACAACACACATTTTAAGCAGCTGGATTAACCTAGAGATTCTTACTAGAACCTTTTCATCTGTTTTTCAGAGACAGACCACTGTCATTTAATTATACTTTAATTTAATGAAAAAACAAGTCAATATCTTATTAATTGGGGTTACAGAGGAATGGCAATGCAGAGCCCTGGATTCTGAAGTACTGCATTTAAGGGACAGCCTTGTTAATTTTAGCTACATTTGGGATTTATTTGGAGTTCGTTGGTTTGTTGTTGGTGGGGTTTTTTGTCCCTTCCCTTCCCTTCCCTTCCCTTCCCTTCCCTTCCCTTCCCTTCCCTTCCCACATTTTAGTATCTGTAAATTAACTATCTTGTTCTGTTCAGGATCATTCAGACATTTTTACACCAAAATTTTTAAAAAAGTATTCTTATATTTAGTTCTGACAACCCTGTTTTCCACTTTTTTATTTTCATACAAGCCATTGCAGTAATTCTTAATTGATATTTAATTTGCCTCCAGGCATCTCATTTTCTTCTATTGTATTTGTATTTTTAATTGCTGTCTTCACTTCACAACTGACAGAGGATTAGGTTTTAGTGAAATTAGCATGTATATGCTCAATTTTCTATTAAAATAAATTTGTATTCCTTTTTCCTACAGAAGAGAAAAAGATAAGGCCTATTGAAAGAGGATTCACTGCTATTGTCCTTTAGACATCATTCTAATATACATTTGTGAATCATGTTGTGAAAATAATGATTGGGTGGAAACACAAAGTCACTTTAGAAGCAAAACAAAAGAAAGCAAAACAAAACACAAAATTAATCCCTATATTGTGGCTTTCTGCTGCACACTGTGGGACTGTTAAGTGATGGTGTGGTTTGAACTTCTTTCAGAAAAAAGAAACTGACAGGAAAATGCATTTATTACAAGCAAAATTTTTGTTTTCCATTATATTCATATATTTTTCTTAAATATGAATGTTAAAAAATTCTAAGGGGCATAATCTGTCTTCGCAGTACATCACAAAGAAATACAGTGACATTATGCTAAATACATAATGTTTATTAATTCTTCTCTGAACCCGTACTGAACACTTACAAAAAGCAACTACAGGTGGATTATATGTCATTAAATGTGAGAGAAGTTATGGTTAAAAAGATTTGACCCTTTTCTCTACAAATACAAAAGCTAGCTGAGGACAAGAAGTTACTGAGCAACCTAGAAAAAAAAGATTTATGTTTATCTAAAGACATAGAGAATCCCACAGCAATTATTTCTTATGCAGACTGAAGCAGTGTATTGTCAAAAAGGTCAATACTGCTAAAGCCCAACTTGAGTTGTGCATAATTTTACTGATGTTGTTGGCCGCTATGAAAGGAAATTTTCCTATTAGTATAAGTTTTACATTAAATCTGTGTGTCACTATGCAGCCTAAGTGTCCTCTTTTTAAGCAGCCTTATAGCAACAACTGGTAGGTAGAAAATTCATAAAATATAAATATATTAGACATTTTAAGTGGTTTTAAGAAAGTTCTAAAATTATAACTATCCTAGAAACAGTGAACTGTTCCATGCTTTAATACCAGCCATAAATTAAACAAAATATGCACAGAAACATTACCAAGGGAGAATTTATTTATAATCTACCAAGAGTGACAGAAAAATTAATATTGGAAGGGACCTCTGTTAGCCACTTAGACCAAACTCCTGGTTAGAGCATAGCTGCTTTGGAGTTAGGCAAGATTGCTCAAAGCCATGCCTTCTTCAGTTCTGAAAGTCTCTGGGAAACCTGCATTTAGAGATAATTTTCTTTCTTTCCCTTTTCATATCTATGACCATTGTCACTTGTACTTTCACTACGTTCCTCTGAGAAGAAACTGGCTCAGTATCTTTCATTCTGAAATAGACAGTGAGATTTTCTGTTTTCTTTCCAGTCTGTGTACACATGTGACCTGAGATAGGTCTCTGTCATCCTGCTTTCTCATGGTTATTGAGAGACTTTGGTATTCCTGTCCCAGACACATTTTCCCGTAACTCCTATTTCCTTGCTTACTATGGGATAACCTAATATAATAATCTACCATTCCAAAGCATTAAGTAGAATCTCACAGTAATAAAAAAACCCAAACAAAAACAACCAAAAATAAAATCAAAACCAACCAAAAAATGGTGCTCTACTAGTCTATGATCATTTAGCACCTCTTCAGTCTTCTGTTTGAGGCTCAAAATACTATATTAAATAGTCTATGTGTGTACGTGCTTTCAAATAAAGCATGGAAAACACACTATTGTCTCAATGTTGGCTAAGACAAGTTAAGGGAGATAACACCTATCCACTGTAGTGTGAGAAGTAGAGAAAATAATCCGTCCGAGGGAGAGGAAACAACAACAACAACAACAACCCCCCCAAAAAAAACCCCCAAACAAATAAGTAAACAACAAACAAACCTGAACAAAGAAAAGCTGCCAAAAAAAGTGCAGGACATAGATTCTGCAGATCAGTTGATTTCTTTGAGAAGGCTAGAAATGTCTGAGTAGAGTTTCAGTTATTCTCATAATTTTTTGCATACAAAACGTAGCATAATTGAAGAAAAGATGAATAATATAATTCATTTGGTAAGCACCTTGACCTAAAGAAGAGATCAAGTGATACCAGAACAACAGAAACTACACCTTAGACTCAATCTAAATGACACTCAGACACCCTCTCACAGGCAGGTATTCTAAAAGTCTGTGCTATTGGTAACACTGTATTTCTCTTTTGAGCATTTCCTAAATGTGCGAAATAGTGAATTGCTCTTGTTTCTTAAAATCAACCTGAAAACCTTTTTAAAATGGGATCTCCTGTGCAATTAAATGAATAGTACATTAACAGATAAAGGAGTTGGACATATAGTCCACAAATTTCAGTTCAGTAGTTACAGCTTTTTTGGATGTATTACAAGTAATACTCATCTTTACTCACGTACCCACTTCTTAGGAGTGCAATTTGAGGGTAACATTAATAATACAAATAGCCAAACCAGTCTTTGATATGCAGGCATTCAAACTTCTTGCTTCATTGCATGCAGTTCAACAAGCATGTTATTCATAGAAGAGTTGTTTAGCCATTGGAGATTAATTTCCTATTTTAAAGTACAAAATCTATATATCTCTCAACTGTGTAGTTACTATCAATCAGTCTTTAGACTTCCTTGAAAAAAAGTTAAATAGTGACATTTTAACTCTTTATTATTGGAAGAAGTGTAAAATAAACATTTTCAGTATTGAAATAAACATTTACATCCAGTAAGGAAGAATTCTATAATTCTGTTTATCAAAATATAAGCTAAAATTTTATGTTTTAAATGGGGTTTGTCTGCATAAAGGACGAAAAAGACCACTTAGTAAAAAAATGACAAAACAACAACCAAATACAATGAAGTTTAATTCTGATTCTTAATGCAAAGAAGATTCACCAGCTGCCCCATTTTAAAGCTTTCTTTGGATCAGAATACTATTTTGCTAACACTGCCAAAGTGAACAGCGATTTATGAAACACAAAGGTTGCAAAATATTGTACCTATTTACCTAGATTTTCATTATTATCTGAGCACAGTAATGATTTTGCCAACTTCAGTAGCAAGTCAAAGAAGAAAAAGATCGAGACTGTCTCTTGATTTTTAGAAGCAGAATTCATAGTGAAATACTTCCCTGTCTTTCTTCCAGCCAAAATCTTTGGCTTGCCTTATTATCAAATTTTCTCCACTTGTGAAGGAGATGAGGTATAAAGCAATTAATTACATATGCTTAGACTAAAACCAAAGAAACAGTGTACATAGATATAAGATAAGAAATGTAGAATACCACACTATCTATCTGCTCCTCCTGTATTTTATTTTGAAGAAAAGGTAACACAATAAACTCTTTCTGCAATGAAAAACATCAACTTTTAACATCACAGTCACATCACGACCTAATAAAGTCTCATGGAACAGTCCCTTAGTTGTGCAGGATCTTATGTGGCTACTTCACGTTTTGCTATGATGGTTACCATCCTTCCATTTCAAAACCTTCTCAGTTCAGAAGATTGAATACAAAAGAGAGTAAGATAAGTAATATAAACGAGGTGAAAGCCTAGAAAGTTTTTGGAAGTCTTTCTTTTCTGTGACTAGCTAGACAAAAGTTTGCCTACTTGTAATATCACAGAATCACAGAATTACCTTTGTTGGAAAAGTCCTTCAAGATCAAGTCCAACCGTTACCTTAACACTGACAAGTCCTTAACTAAACCATATCCCTAAATACTATGTCTATCTTGACTCTCAAATACCTCCAGGAATGTAATGAAATAAGAAGAGCATATAATAGCTACCAGACTCCATGATACTGAGCCAATGATATTCTTGTTCCTAAGCTTCCCTCATAAAACAAACAAGGCTCCAGTTATCTGTTATGGAGGCTATCAGTGAAAGGGTGAGATCTTGTTCCATTTTCTACATGAGCAAAACAGTCTTCAAGTTTTCCTTTTAAATGTATTGTTTAAACAACAATTTATATATAGAAAAGGAGGAGAGTTTCAGATTTTCAAATGCTATGTGTCTACTGAGAACATGAAAGGTGCTACAAAAGGCAGTAAATAAAACCCCAAACATCTAATCTTTCTAAATTTATACTGTGTTTAAGTCACCTTCAATATTTTCAAAGGCTTACTGTCACACAACTCCTCCCCTCCCAAAACAAAGGCATTAAAAAACCCAATCAATATTTAGAGTGAGTAGGGTAACTGCCTTCAAAACTTTGTGCATAAGGTCTTAGGGAAAAAGATGTCTCAGAGTGAAGCTATTCAATTAGGGCTGCATCTGAATCTGAGAGAATGAATAAAATGCTGTGTGTGCAAAGTTTATGTATATTTAATAGACTGATCATTAATATTTCAACCTGTTTCACTATTGAAAATAAATGAAATAAAACCAGGTTTCATTATTAAAAATAATGAAACAGCAGTACTGCATAAGTACTGCTAATGTATTTGATAAACACCAAGTCTTGCTTAATTTATGATTTCCCAGTAATTGGACCAAATAAGTCTGATTTCCTTGGCTTTGTTATTTGCTTTCCCACTGAAATGGAAAAGTTATTCTTATGGCTGAAATTGAGGCATATACAAGTGCATTCCTCTTTCCATTAACTGTATGGCTTTTTACTGTGAACAGTTTTATTTATATCTCTTAGATGTTTAAATGTGGTCTAACACAGACCATATGAATATATCTTCCCCCAAATGGATGCAGCCCTGCCAAAGATTAGTTAATGTCAATTCCATTTTGGGATAATTGTACTGACTGCTTTCAAGCACAATAGCATCTTGGGAAATGGAGGGGGAAACAAATAAATTTTATCTGAAAGTTCTGACTTCATCTATTTGCAGGTGTGTAGACCAAAGGCTACTTTCAGAATATGTTTATTCTTTGTAGACTCAGTTGCATACACTTCTATTGTAGTAATGTAAGAGCAAATTTCCATTCTGGCTGTTGTAGCATAAAGTGTGACTAAGCAAAATGCACCCTGACATTCCTGCTCTATTTTGATTGATGACTTCATAAAACTAATTTGAACAGTTGGATAGAGCATTACAGGACAGGATAATGCCCTATCTATTATTTTTTCTGGGTCTTGTTTGAGGTTTTTGCCACAGCACCTAACACCAACAAACTTGTGGTCTCCTTTGGGACCTCTGTTAATAGCCTTTATTGCCTTACACAAATTGTAAGAGATTAACATTTTGACTTGGCAAATATCACTCTAAATGCTTGCACATTCCTTAATGTGCTATAGCCAAGATTCAAATTTCTGCATCTGAGTCACTGTAATAGAATTAATAAATCACAGCAATGCAAGGCATAAAGCCCTGGCTTTGTTTTAACAGCTTCTACATTTCCTCCCCTTGGCTATCTACAACAGTGATATGGCCCAAATTTTCTAAAGATGTTAGCAGCCTGACCAGAGCAGATCCTTCTGAATGCTCTGCTAAGGCACACTGAAAATGTAGAAGAGGTTGGGACCTTGACAGACTGGACAGGTGGGCCCATGCCTACCTCGTGAAGTTCAACAAGGCCAAGTGCAAGGTCCTTCACCTGGGTCGACCTCAATCCCAGGCATAAATATGTGCTGGGTGGAGAATGGATTGAGAACAGCCCTGAGAAGAAGGACTTGGGGGTATAGGTTGAGGTAAAGCTTAACATGAGCCAGCAGTGCATGCTTGCATCCCAGAAAACCTAATCTGTCCTGGGCTGCATCAAAAGAAGTGTGGCTAGCAGGTCAAGAGAGGTGATCCTCCCACTCTGCTCTTGTGAGAACCTACCTGGAATACTATATCCAGTTCTGGAGCACCAACACAGGAAAGACCTGTTGCAGCAACTCCTGAGGAGGGCCGCGAAGATGATCAGAGGGCTGTAGCATCTCTCCTATGAAGACAGGCTGAGAGACTTGGGGTTGTTCAGCCTGGAGAAGAGAAGACTCCAGGGAGACTTTGTAGTAGCTTTCCAGTGTCTGAAGGGAGCCTATAAGAAATTCCTGGGGAGGGAATTTTTACAGGGACTTGTAGTGAGAGGACAAGGGGTAATGGGTTAAAACTGAAAGAGGGGAGATTTATATTAAACATTAAGAAGAAATTCTTCACTGTGAGGGTGGTGAAACACTGGCACAGGTTGTCCAGGGAAATAGTGGATGTCCTCTCCCTGGGAATGTTCAAGGCCAGGAGGGATAAGGCTTTGTGCAACCTGGTATAGTGGAAGGTGTCCCTGTCCATGCAAAGCAGCTGGAACTAGATGATCTCTAAGGCCTTTTCCAAACCATTCTATGATTTTATAATAACTATGACTGTTTTCTTGAATAAACCAGAAACCTGGATCATTCATAAAATGTTTAGATGATCACTGAATTTTTGCAACTCTATGTAGTTCAACTACCAAAGTATTTGAAGTGCACCCGTCACTGTTGGGATTTAAGTAACTTGGTTCACAGTCTGTCAAGTGTTCGTATTAATAAAGACAATCAATTTGTTACACTGTCTGTATGAAGGGTTTCCAGTTTCATCTGTTCTATATTTCTTTCATGAATGGCATTGACTTTGAAAACTGACTATTCACCTAGGGGTTGGAGGCTGGGGACTGTTCTTCTGAATGAAGTAATAGAAACCTAACTGATTGGATTTAACCTACTGCAGACAGCTTTATACATTCCTATATTCACATATTTCATGTCAGCTTTCTTTTGAAGTATCTAATACATATCTCAAGTGGCTTTGGTGCTGGAGGTAGAGAACTTGGTACTTGAATACTTTGATCCCAGATGTAGGGATCCAATGATCAAAGTGACAACTATTCAATATATGTTTCTCCAACTTACTTAAAATATTGAACAATATTTCAAAAACTGTTTAAATATGTGTGCTCCTGAGTTTTATTTGCCTTCTATAGCTTTCAGGGCTTTCAGAAATATCTGTAGTTGTATCTCTAAGCTTCAGAGTAACTGTAGTGGGATATAATTCCCACAATTTATTTATTAAGTCTAACTAATATGGTCTAAAGGTGTAAAAGAGAGCAGCAGTAATGGTGTAAAATAATTTCTGAACAGAAGGTCTTTAACTCTTTTAGAGTAACATGCCCCATTTCTAGTAATTGCTAACATTGGCTGTAAAAACAATTCTGTCTTTATTCTTGTGTGGACTTCTACAGCTAGTCCACAAAAAAGTATCTCTTATTAGTACGATTAAAATTGGCAATATAATCACTGCAGCAAATAAAGATCCTGGCAAAAGAGGAACTGAGGAGTGGAAATAGATAATCTTACAGAGAAGTTACAAAATAAGAAGGAAGGGGGAGGTTGGGTATTTGATAATCAACATAAAATCTTAGAATAGTTGTTGAGTCTAGATTAGGATTTGGATTGCATTCAGTCTTCACTGAAAAAAAAAAAAATTACCATTAACAATAATAGCATTGGTCTATGACTGAACTGGGTAAAAGTGATTTAAAAAACTTTGTTATTTGATTAAACCACTTCTTTTTTTCATTAGTCTGATGGGGTTTTGGTTCTGTTGTCTTTTGTTGTTTGAGGTTTTTTTGGTTGGTTGGTTGGTTTTTTCCTCCTTTTTTTTGAGAGAAAGGGCAACAGCCTTGCAAATACTTTAGGGCTCTTCTAAATTCACTAGTAGGAGGAAGGATAGCAAGGCACAAAGCCAAATTATGTAAATCCTCAGCTTTTAAAATGCCTATCCAGTCTGTAGTACAGATTACATCAAATAATCAAAACTCCTTACAGAGATGAGGGCACGTGTCTGAGGCCATTAGAAGCAAGGCGGCTGAATTTGATCTTCTCTTTCATATTTTTTTGCTGTTACTTTGTCTTCTATGTATGAATGGAAATAAATGTCTGAAATTGAGATGATATCTCAAATCTTTAACAAGAGACAGATATATCGTTCTCTGTTTTAACTCTGGCAACACTGTACAGTCTATTACCATGCTGATACTTATATTTTTGCAAATGGCTATTTTGCTGTCTCAATTGTTTGTTTTTTGGGTTTTTTTTATAATTTGAACAACCAGACAAACAGTATGAAGCTTTGGATCCATTTAAGATCCCCCTTCCTCCCAGAAAATTAAACTGATCTGCAAATAGGAAGTATTTCTCACCATAAATTAATTTGTCAGCAGATACTGGCTTTTATAAAAAAAAAAAAAAAAAGAAATACCTTTAAAAAATCTCATTTGACAGTGAAGGAACTCAAGTGTCAGTCAGTTGTAATTCGTGTGTTTTACTCTTCAGCATCCCTCATATAAATTACAGAAAATAGGTTTTCTAATGGAAAGCCTGCAAAATCCCTGTAACAATAGCAGAACAAACAAATTCAACTGCAGTAAACCAGCATAAAACAAATGATCTAGAATAATACGTAGACAGTTCATCATAACAACTCTGGCAACATTTTAAATAATGGGATGTCTTCTCCCTGGGCACACTGCAATTAGAAGGAGTTCATAACAAATGTGTTCATTAAGCTGAATCTGCTCACAACCAGGATATAAAAAGAGCCATCAGACAGATTATTTCAATGAAGTTAGTTTCTTTTGTTTATGTTTTCCTCATCTTCCTTCTCTTTTCTTCTGTATTTGAAGGGAACTTAGTTTTCATTTATACACATACACTTTTACTGCTAAGTCATGGTCATTTTACTGATTTTACCTACATAAACTTCACATGGAAATTTGTGTTTCCCCTACTAAATTTCATATGGTTTACTGATTGGATTAGATTATGGAAACAGAATATAAGTTAATGGTAAGTATCTTGTTTTTAGTTTGTATGTTAGCTGCCTTTTTGTCAAACATGTGAGTGATATTTTCCACTACTTGTGTGATAGAATTTTATTCCTCTGAGATTGAAAAACTTGTCCTAGGCATTTAAAATCTGTTTAGAAGATCTGATTAATCTGATATAGGAGCAGATGAGGTATCCTTTCTTTCTATTTCTCTCCTTTCTTCTACAATTCCTCTCTCACTAGTGGCTTTTATTATGGCAATTTATCTACTTCTAGCAGAACTGAAGTGGAATATGGAAGAAGAAGTGCCTCTTTGTGTAGTTAATACTTATGCTATGACATAAATAGTTCTTTTAAGGTACAGAGAGAATGATGAAGCAGGTACAGCTTTTAGTAATTGAACTCATTTGAACTGATTATTATCACTGATAAATGATGTAAATTAGGAGTAACTCTGTTATGATGTTATCTAAATAATAAACCATAAAATTGAATGTTTTGTTCACACTTGCAAAGGAATCTGGCCATTTGCTATAAGACTGGATGCTGTAATTATTCAATATTATTAGCAGTCATATCTTGGACTGGACTAATTGTCAATGGCTGTTGTACTTTCAAAACAATGCAGCTGTGATCTAAAGAAATATGAAGTGCTTAGTTTCTGAAAAATAATTCTGGAAACTCTTTTCCAACACAAAAAGTTTCAGAAGTGACTGATATTTTATTCATTCATGGATGTTTGAATTGAAATATATGTAAACATACATTAGACTTTTGGGATATTTTGACATAATGTATCTGGATACTTTCATTCAGCCTTCCAAGAAAAGCTTGTGAGCCCATCTTTATAAAATACTTTTACTTCCAAAATACTAAATATGCTATAAATCCTATTATTATGAAATGGAGAAAAATATAAAAGCAGAGTTTGATATGATAAAGCCTAGTGTACTTTGGGCATATATAAAGTGGAAGAGATGTTCTAAAGTCCTTAATTTTTGTCTCAAAGGAAAAAAATGAGATTTTACTCAGCAACTCCATGACAAAAAATTTCTCCTTAACTTGCACATTCATCGAGCCATTGCAGTTCTATCACTGTCTGTGCCCAGAGAAGCTTCACAGTCAGCATAAAAGTCAGTGTGCAGCCAGAAACTTAGTATCTCCAGAACGTACACAGTACAAGGTCACCTACTCACACAATGCAGATATTGCTTTTAGACTTGCATTTTTCCTGCACAGTGGATGACCTTGAATAGATGACAAAGTACTGGGAGATGGGTTAATATGAATTTCAATAAATCTAAGGAAAGCAGCCTATGAAACAGTACCTGTACTTTTTATTAGTGTTTTAGCTCTAGGACATCCAAATTGGGCAGGAAGTGTCTGTAAGTAAACTACTAGCATTTACCTATGACAGTTTAGTGGTCATTGATCACACCTTTGAGATGTGACTATCTGTGGATTATCCTTAAGAGACGATTTCCTGTCTGTGTTCCAGGTGGATGGAAACTATTGTTTATACCTTTGAGTATATTCTTCTATAAAGCTTTTATGTGAAAGCAGGTAATAAAATTGGAGTTTGCTGAGTTTTTGTGTTTGTTTGTTTGTTTGTTTGTTTTTTCTTCCCAAAATTTGGCTAGAACTTAGGCTAAAGTTTTTATTTTTTCTCTGACTGCAAGATTCAACCACAGCTCCTGCTGTGCTAAAACAGACGCTAACTTGTGACTGAAGACACCTTTTTATGGAAGGGCATTCCCATTATCCTGTGTAAGTTATCTCAGTTGGAAGAAAGAAACCTACAGTTTCTTAAGCCTAGTGAGCACAGGTCCTGACAAGCAAGGTTGATTTCTGACTTATGAACCCAGGTCCAAAGCCTGTTTCTGTATGCCAGGCCTAGGCCATTCATGGAAAAAGCCCTTCAGCTTGTAACATGCACTTACCCCAAACTCTCAGCCTTATCTTCTTTCTTCTGAGTACATTGAAGAGAAATTTTAGGTTCAGAAAAATTTTCTACTGTTTGCTAAGCTATAAATAGAACAGTAACAATGAAAAAAAACCATTAGCACACACCATGTGCATGGTCTACAGAGCATACATGCACACGTGTAAATCTGTATAGGGGATCAGGGCAGTTGTATATGTAGATTTTAAGAAAAATAAGGTTTATAAGTAAAAATACTTAGAACTTTGTGAACGGCTAAAATAAAAAATCTAAAACACTTCTAAAATTAACTTCAGCTGTCCTATGCCTTTATAGACTTTCACCATCAGTAGCTTTGGTATTACAAAATACAAAATAATCTAAAATTTATCAACTCCATCTTATATGGAGCAAAAGCATCCATACAGCCAATAACACGTCTCATTATTTAATGTAATTATGCAATTTTCTCCTCTAGTGTTCAGTTCTCTAATAAAGTTGTTTGACTTGTCCCATGTGGCTTTGCATAATTAAATGTTTCTGCCCCTTCACATCTCATCAAAGTAAGATAGATGAACATTATCTAGCCCTGAGTAATCATTCTTTGGAATAAAATTATAAAGTAGCCTTCTGCCCATTTGGAACAGAGCAGCTATTTTCCTAACTTTTCACGCTGTCATGGACAACCTGGACATGTCTGTAAAAAATAAGAAGTATAATACTAAACTTGACCAAATTTCTATGTTCCAGTGCCTTCTCTTTCACTGTGGGAGCCAGTCCATATACCTGAGACTTTTATTGCACTTGTTTTTCACAGTCTTTTTAAACAGTCTTTTCTAAAGTCAATGCAGGACTTAGCTGTCAACACCTAGGTAAATGCAGGTAGAATATCCAAAGTACCCATCCATACAAGGCAGGCAGATACATTACTCCACTGCACTCTTGTCATCCTACACAGGACTGCTCTGAGAGACCTATGCTTTTTTGAAGCAGTAACTGGTGATCAGGCATGGTATCCTACAGCATCTAAAACATTACAGGGATCCATGTGTCAGTGTATTAGCAACTCAATCCTGTCATTAATGTTTCAAACGACTGTTGAAAATCAACAGGGCTATTTTCAGAGGGTGATATACACCATAAAAATGTAAATATTTCTAGCAGACTGTTGGGACAAGTTAAAAAAAAAAAAAAAAATAATTCACATGCAAGAAGAAAAGAAGTAGGAAAAAAGACAATTAGAAAGTTAGGATAAAGAGGAATTACTTAGATATTGAGAAAACAGAAAGTACTATCTGTGTGAATATAGGTTATGTTTCCTCAATTTTGGAGAATGGAACAAAAGATCTATGATCCTTGCACATCTTGTATTGTCAAAGCAAATCCACGTGTCTTTTCTCATGCTAGAGCAAGACAACTACTCTGAGTCCTGTCTTTCTCAGCTGAACGAGTCCAGAAGACCTAACAACTCCAGCTGTGAATAAAACACGGATGACAACACAAATTAATGTGATTAAACTTGCAGGAGAGTATTAAATCAATAAAAAGCCACTAGAAAAATACTAATTTTATCTTCACGTGCATTGTTTGAACCAGATACACTAAAGCAGACTTTTCACTTCACACTTAGTATTAACAAGAAAAATAAGACAGCAAAATGGTGGTTGTTAGAAGAAATCCTCTGTATTGCTCAATGAGATAAATTTATGGAAAAATGATGCAACACCATGCAATGAAGGAATGAACTGTAATGACTACACACAGGGGACTAAATTAAAGTTGCATGAATTCCTTTAATTCACTCCTGGCTTTTTCAATCAATGTATTGACTGACTTTTTCCTTTTATAGTTGCTTATATCAGGTATCATTATTTCATTCTGTTTTTACCATGTTTCTTAAGAAGTGTATGAAATACACAGTCTTAGGGTAACTAAGACCTGAATCTCAGCTTCGATGATAACTTTTTGATCAGAGTGGCTGCCCACAGATAGGTATCAAAGGCTATATAAGATTTACTATGGTATGCTGCCTTCTCTTTAGCAACCAGCCCAGAGTGGCTTGGTTCTGTTATAAAGATAACTTATAGTAGATTATCCTGTCTTGTCCTTGGTTATCTTAAAATTTCTTGAGTTCCTTCTTCTGTAACTTACTTGAACACCCTGAATCTGCTTGCTGCATTATGTTCTATATGTGTATGGAAGGTACCTCTCTAATCCTATTTGACATGGGAACTCCCACCCTACTCAAGCTGTCTTGGCACATTCCCAAGGAAAATGTCCTGTGAAGAGAGGAGGAAAGAGAAGAAGGAAAAGATATGTTTTCAGGTAGTCATCAGAAGCAGAGAATACAGCAAAATAAAGGTGAAGGGGCTCATGATAAGGCTGAAAGAGAGAAAAAATGGCTGAGCAATGCAGTGGGAATAAGCTTTCATATCTGACAGAAGCCAAACTGACTTCTTACACTCAACCTTCCTTGATAGCCCTAGTGATAGTTATCAATGGCTAGAAGAAAATGGTACAGTTCCAAGAAGCCATTTGTTCCTCCTTATGCAGGTCTTGCTTAGCAAGACCCTCCTCATTCATAGTTTCATTTCTTGGCAGTGACCTGTCCTAGTCTACAATATCCAGCTCTTTCTACTCTCTGAGGACCTCCTGAGCATAGGCGAAACACCACTTTACCAGACACTGATGTACTCTATTGCTGACCTGTCAAGAGTGTCCTCCCCATATAAAGCATGTTGGGCACACAGTGTGCAGTGAGCAGGGATGCTTCATCTGTATTCTGTGTGAGTAATAAAAGGAGTAATTTTTTGTAGACACTAAATATTAGTGTTATCTCTTTTGGATTTTTTTCTTTCCTAAATAATCTGGTATCCTTATTTTGTGGGTGGTTTTTTTGGGGGTAATAATTTCATGATTTATTGTCTGTGCTTGACAGCCCCTAGCTGAAACTTCTTAAGGGTATCAAACACTTCAGAAATAAGAATTCTAGGAAACAGGGATTCTATCTTACTAGGTTTTGTTGGGGATTTTTTTTTTTTTGGGGGGGAGCTGATGTTTTAGTTTATTTTTCTTGAAAACTGTAATTTATAGACTGAGAAGAAATTTTATTTTTTTTTTAAATTACATTTCTTCTGTGTTAACACTCGTTTTTTAAGAGGTTTTCAAGTGCTCTGTTCTTCCACTTGTCAATGTTTTCTTCATTCATATCTGTTAAAATATAATGCTCAATAAGCTCTCAGAGTCTGGGAATCTGAGGATGTTTTAAGCGATTAAAGGTCTAAAGGGGTTGCCTCTTTATGACAACAGTTTTCAGACAATTTTGTAGTAAGTTTCTTAACAGTAGCACAGTTTTACATCTTATATAATTATAGATTACACAGATACCTTTTAGGTGCGTAAGCAAGAATTGGTGTTGGGATAGTAAGCTCCATATGGCAGAAATGAACACTTGATACAAGGTATGTGGATAAGAATCAAAGGACTGTGATAGCCAGCTTTAAAGAACTGCTTCAATGAAAAGAAAATATCACTTTAAGTCAAGATGGCTGTCAAGTGTCCACAAATAAATTCACAAATGGAAAGCTTCTTCACACAATGGAGTGAATCTTTAGAACACTGTTTCAAAATAAACAATAAATTCCTCCAAGAGGCAAACTACAAATCCTGTCTTCCTATGGAGATGCATATTACTTCTCCAGAAATCTCTGTGGTGCATTACTTTACCAAAACACAGAAAGCCAAACTGGTTAACACTTCCATTCTCATTCCAACACCATATTACTCACCAAAATTCTAATTTATCTTCATTGTTCCCGGTTGGGAACAATGTTAATGGATTGTACAAAGCAGTGCTATAGCTGTATCCAAATTGCATATGTGCTGACTGATTTCCAGTCCTGTACTGGTCGGCTAACAGGCATTCTAAAGAAAGATAACTGCCATGATCATGACCCAGCTTTTCTGTCACTGAGGGAGCTTAAAGGACTACTGTCCAGTTTCAAGACATTTTTTCCTGAAACTTGGTGGAATTTTTCTTCTTCAAGCCCTCAGTACTACTTACAAATTGTCAGTGGACTTGAAGGTATCAGATGAGTAACCGTCAGACACACAGTTAAACATAGTGCACCAGATTGTCCCATCTCCTTAGGAAACTGAGATAATAATATTTCAGTGTAAAAATGATCTTAACTGATTTGTAGATGAAATATTTTTTGTGGTCCTATGCTTCTACTGGACTATGCATCCTCAAAAGTGAACCTGTGTGTCAGACTGCAAAACCGAGAAATCTGTTGAATAGTTAAGAAGCTCAACTCCAATAGTAACAACCTGAACAGCTGTTAAAATATCTCTTTTAGTTCATAATTGCACATAATATTTTTTTCATCTCTCATCACTCAGTACAAAAGTGTTAGCAGTCTGCAGTTCTGTATCTGAAAAGCAGAATATAAAGGTATTATATGGCATAAAAAACAGTTGTGATAGTGAAGTCAGCCTCACAAATCAAACCCTGCATTAAAAAATCCCATTTAAAAGAGAAAGATAAACAAAAATTGCTCAAAGAAGGCAACTGGGAGACAGAGGCTGCCAAAGCTGAATTTTGTGTTTGAACAGGTATTTTAACCCTTCTGTCACAAAGACTGATTGTTGTGCTGTGGTATTTAGAGTAGTATTTGGCTCTATCTCGCACTAGCGTATAGGTACACTACTTAGCCCATTCCAGTTGAATACATGCATGAAGGAATTAACAGTCTCTCTCTCCCCATTTCCAGTGATCAAGGTATGAAATACCTTGTAGTGAGTCTGAGCAAAGTTTCATGAAGAAAACAATGTATATTTAGAATGAAGCATATGGCTTCAATAACTAAGAGCTAGAAGGAACATAGTTAAATTATTGACAGAGAGTAAAAGGACTGATGAGATTTAGAGAGCATGGAAATGAGAGGAAATAGGGCTGATTTGGGAAGGACTGTCAAAGGAAAAAACTATACCAACTTTCAAATAAAACAACATTTCCTAGAAAATGTCTAGGTCTGACTGTAGAGGTGAAGCTGATTACGTTTTGTGTGTGCAAAATTGTGAGAACTGAGCCAAAGTGGACATATGGCACAGGACAATATTCAGCAATGTAAGCAACCTTGTCACCAGAAGTGAGATGAAACAAGATTTGTACTGCAGACAGCAGAAGAGAAGAAATTGTGAAGTTAATACATAAGTTTGTCAGAAAGTGAAATAAAACATTCTGCATTTTCCTCTCAACATCCTTCAGTAACATCAAAAGCTTTCAGCTCCTTCTCTCAATACTGTAGATCAGACCTCAGTGAAAGGTATCTGGATTATTGAAGAAACTAGATCAGAGAACACTTACATTGTTGTGCAGTTATCAGAAGCATTTAATGTTAATCATCATTTGTCCTGAGTGTGTTTAGAGTAAACAAAGCAAAAAAAGAGGCATTTATCTTTCATTATATATTAAATAGGTAGAATTTATGCTGCTTGACACTAACATCTAAGCAAAAAAAGTAGTACAATTTTAATGCGCTTTCTTTTTGGTAGTCTTTTTTGGTTTCACTAATTAAAATTACTTTTTCAGGAATAAACTATGACAGTGGTGTAAACTGGATTTCTTGCTGTCTTCAGCGTATTTTAAACTTATCAAGAATGACCTGGACAAAGTCTCTAGTTCTTATTGCTTCTGTTTCCTTTGATTTCTTTTTTCTTTCTTAGGTGAGTTAACATATGCTATAGCTACCCTTTACTGCAGTAGAGAAATTGTAAAAAACAAACAAAAATCCCTATATTTTCAGTAGTGTCACATAGGGTAAGCTTTGAAAAGGCATAGCTGAGAGTAAAAGGATGTACAAGACCATACTGAAAGGAGTATCTGGAAGTGCTGTCTTGCTCTGACAATCTTGAAAACCTTGTCGTATAAAGAATGCCACATCCTTTTGCTACACAGTGTTGCTTACCTTCCCAGGTACATAGTTCTTGTCTTATAAGTATAATCTAGAAAGAAGCCTTATCCATTTCCCAAATGTTCTTTTTGCTTCTGTGAATCTACTTCTTGGAGTCCCTAAAGACAAAAAAATATTGTCTTGTTTAGTTCTTACAGGGTCCAATGATTTCTACCAACATATGTAACTTGATATCAGTCTCCTTATAGCTTTACTATTGACATTTTTAGGTAATGACCTTCAAAGATGTATCTCAAAGATAGAAATTTTAAGTACTGCTTTGAACTTTTAAGGATTATGAATTCAGAAGCAAGTATTTTTCTTATTTTTATTAAATTTTTAGAAGTATCACATTTTGAATCAGAAGATCAGGACGGCAATCAACATCACACGTAGTTAGCAATAGAACAAGAAAGAATGGTTTCAAGCTGCAACAGGGTGGGTTTAGACTTGACATTAGGAAATTTTTTTTACTGAAAGAGTG
>NW_009954222.1:6945637-6976932 GCF_000747805.2 Chaetura pelagica
CAGAAAAAGAGGAAATGGCTTCAAGCTGCAACAGGGCAGGTTTAGACCAGACATTAGGAAATTTTTTTTCACAGTAAGAGTGTTTAGACACTGGAATAGGCTGCCCGGGGAAGTGGTTGAGTCACCATCCCTGGATGTGTTTAAGGGTCGTTTGGATGTGGTGTTGTTGGATATGGTTTAGAGGAGAACTTTGTAGAGTAGGGATGGTGGCTGGACTTGGTGATCCCAAGAGTCTTTTCCAAGCTGAATAGTTCTATGATTCTATGATTCTATGTTCTACAATGTGAGTTGGAATAATAAAAGAGGCAGAGAAAAAATGCTATAACGAATAATGAGAAATACATATGTTTTGAGAAGTAAAATATAGCATGAAACAGTTTGAGAGTTCTCTATGATGAGAAGTAACTGTTGCTTCCAGTAATAATATTGAATGTTATCTCAGAATTATTTGAAAAAATTGAAAAAAATACATTTGATCAATCTCATTAGTAAGATAATATTTCCACTTCTAGAATTTCCTTTGCTGAAATTGTTTTGAGCTCTTTGTATGTTGGTCTTAATATGGATAGGACAATTCACCTGAGAACAATAAGTTATTTCATTAATAATTTATTAAGTTATATTTTGAATTTATAGTCTTCTTGCTGGAGAATACTTAAAGCAATACTCATACCTGATATCAGAGACTACTTTCACATTCTTTTAGTTCTCTTGAGATCAACAGACTTGCCCCTTTTTTTGCAAGGAATTTGAAACATATTTTCCTCTATCTAACTAAAGAAAGAAAAACATATATTCCCTTCTTTGCATTCATGTGGTATTACTACTTCTATGAAAACTTTCAAGGTTTAGTTGTGATATAGTGTACCAATTATGCAATGCTGCAATAGCATACTGCACTATAAAAATACTTGAATAAAACCCAGAAAATTAAATCATCGACTCTGTTGCTCCTCTTTTCCCAAATAATCTCAAGTCACTAAGAGGAAGTTGTGTCCAAAATTGTGTACATCGCTAGAATATTTTTACTGTGTGGAAAGGCATCTTGAATAGTTTGTAAGTAGCCATTTTATTAGATTGTATTTATAGTTCATGAAATTGTCTATGCAAAGTTTTATTTCATTTTAAATGGTCCAGTTCCTCAAAATAAGACAAAATTTTTAAGTATAATATATCCCAGAGACCCTTGAAATTGCCAGTATTTTCATATTACAGACTTTCCTGTTGGAAAGAAAGCACAGTTATTGGACCTCCAGTGACAGCAACTCAGAATTATCTCAGCAAAATGTAGAAATAATTTCAAGTGAGCTTGTAATTCTCCAGTACTCTCTAAGAAAAGCCTCACTTATATGTTAAAGACTCAAGATCTGAAGAAGTATACTTCAGTTCTCTTTGCAACAACTGCTAGAAAGAATTTCTGTTTTGCTTTGTTACTTTAATAAAAAATCATGCTTAAGGCGATCATAAGTAGTCTGGGTATTCCCCTTAAATAAATTAGCAATAAATGTCATGAAGTCAACAAATTACAGTGAAGTAAACCTGTAAGATGTGAATAGGACAATAGTCCTTCTGGAAGGAGTATTCATTTAAGTACAAGTAAGCAAGTAAATGAAAAAGTTTCTATATACTTCCTATTTTGAAGTTTTGTTACTTTTACTGAATCTTTTCTGAAAATGTGTTTCTCAGTTATCTCTTCTCTAGAAGAAAATCCCTTTTGATTTCACTAAGAAACATAACTAGTTACAAAGGGAAGGAAACAGTTAACCTGTGTGTTGAGTTATTTGTACATATATAAAAAATAGGGAGAATATTTAGAACTGTACAAGCCAATCAAACAGATCAATGTCAGACATCAACAGAAAGAAACCTTGCAGTGAGTAGAACTATGTTGCAATCTGTATTGTGTATGTCATATTTATGTAATATAATTTAAAAATATTTCAGCATAGCTTTTTTTGAATAATAAAACTTGATGTGAATATCTTTGCAGTACTTACAGATCATGTACCATAAAAAAATAATTTTGAGACATATTTGCAAATTAAAAAAACTACAAGAAGAATGTTACTCTTGAGTTTTATGTAGGAGCTACAAGCAAGACATATATATTATTGGATGAATGTTTTCACGGATCTTATAAGCATAAAATTGAATGTTTCATTCATGACTGTACAGGCAGGACTGTAAAAACTCAACATGACCACATTGATTTTTGGAATGGAGGTAGTAGAGCCTTTCTGCAGGGTTCATTTATAATATAAATGATTTATAAGTAATTTTTTTCAGCATAACTGTGAAAAGGTGCTACATTTCAGTGCCTTTATTGGAACTTTAAAGGCTTTTATCTTCCCTTATTAATACTACTTGTACATTTGCCTGATTTACTCCCTATTCTAGTTTAGTTTCCTTAAGACTTTTAAATACAAGTTAGTTATGATGGATAGAACGTAAACAACATTTAGAACAGAGAATATTAATAAATAAATTCAGAGCCAGGATAGCCAGAATCCTTCACTATGTGAGTTAATTATGTAGCTCTATGTAAGAAAATCTACAGTTGTCAGTAATAACACTGAAAATAAAATGGAAATATTTCAGACAGATGGAAAAGGGGTACTATATATATACATATTAGCCTCTATTTATAATCTATTAGTATTCTTATAAGTATTAAGCAAGATTAAATATATTCCTGTTGAAGTTGTCACTTCTTTTGTCAGTATTCTGATGAAGTTAATACATTTCAGTGATATTTATTATGTTACATTTTGTTGTTCTTTATTCTGCCTCCTTTGTGAGGACCATGACATTGACAAATTCTCATCAGATTTGGAGATTGTTTCACATAAATACGCAGAACATACACAAAGATTTATTTTTATTATTTTTTTTTCCCATAGTTGTGTTTGTAGTGTAAAAATACATAGAGAAAGTTAAAAATGTAACTTTGAGGTGGTGATTACTTTTTCTTTCAATGAAGAATGTTATTTATTTTGTTTGTTTTTGTTGTTCCTTTTTTTACATTTCTCTGCTAGAATAATACAAGTTCCCATGAATGAGATAAGTCTTAGTCATAATTAAGATGTCTTAAATATTTTTGAGAAGTATTAGAATCCTTGTAGATTCTCTTCAGATTTTTTGAGCAAATAGTTATTTCACAGAATCACACAATATTTGAGACTGGAAGAGACCTCTGGAGGTCAACTGGTCCAACAGTCCTGCTTAAGCAGAGCCACCTAGAACCGGTTGCTCAAGACCATGTTCAGATGTTTTATGAAGATCTACTAGGATGGACACTTCACAAGCTCCCTGGACAAACTGTTCCAGTGTTCAGCCACCCTCAGTAAAAAGTGTTTCCTGAAAAAAAGTGTTTCAGAAGGAATCTCCTGTATATTGGGGTTTTTTTTTGCCCGTTGTCTCTTTTCCTTTCAGCAAGCACCACTGAAAATAACTCGGCTACATCTTCCTTGCACTCTCCCTTCGGGTATTTAGATACCTTAATAAAATCCCCTCTGATCCTTTTTGTTCTCCATACTGAATAGTTCCAGCTGTCTCAGCCTTTCCTCCTATGTGAGGTGCTCCAGCCACTTAATCATCCTCTTTGTTGAACTCTCTTTAGTATGTCCATGTCTCTCTTGTGCTGAAGAGGCCAGAACAGGGCACAGTGTTCCAGCTATAACCTGGTCGCTTCCCACATCTTGCTAGCCATGCTTCTCCTCATGCAACTGAGGATACCATTAGACTTCTTTGCTGCAACAAAACTTTGCTGACTTACATTCAATTTGGTGTATAGCAGAACACCCTTGTCCTATTCTGTCAAGCTTCATTCCAGCTATGTGGGCCCTCACATATATTGGTGCATGTTGTTCATCCCCAGGTGCAGCATTTTGCATATCCCCTCATTGAACTTTATGAGGTTCCTGTCAGCCCATTTCTCCAGCCTGTTGAGTTCCATCTTGGTGGCAGCACAGACCTCTGGCATATAAGCCATTACTCCCAGTTTGGTGTCATCTGCAAACTTCCGAGAGAACACTCTTCCCCATTATCCAATTAATTAATCTAGCTGTGAAGCAAGACTGGATCCAAAATTGCTCCCTAGGGTGCACAACCAGTCCCTGACCCCCAACTACACTTTTCACTGCTGTTCGCTACCCTCTGGCACAGCCATTCAGATTTCAATCCACCTCACCATCTACTCATCCAGCCTGTATGACAACAGCTTCTCTATGAGGATCTTATAGGAGACTGTGCAAAGGACTTTACAGAAGTCCTCGTAGACAATATCAGGTTGTTCAAGCATGTCTTCACCTGATGATTTTCTCATATTTCACATGCCTGGATATGGTTTCCAGGATTATCTGCTCTATCACCTTTCCCAGGATAAATGTGAGGCTGACTGGTCTGCAGGTATCTGTCCTTCTCCTAGACCTTCTTGAAGATAAAAGTGATGTAGGAGGATGCTCCATCTCTCACTATGCTTGCTTCAGGTTTTTTTGGTCATTTTTCCTGTCCTTTCTTTAATCTTAACCTATAAACTCTTGTGTTAGCTCCTCTTCTGGAAGGACATTTGGAGTTTGTCTTCCCAAGTAATTGTTATATGTGATGGACCCCTACCCTCCTGGAGGTGGCTGAACACTTACCTGCTGACAGGAAGCAGTGAATGTAATTCTTACTTTGCTTTCCTCACTCATGCAGCTTGTGCTTTACCTAATAAACTGTCTGTATCTCGAGCCATAAGTTTTCTTATTTTCACCCTTCCCCAATTCTCTCCCGTCTCACTTTAAGGGAGTAACTGAGTAGCTGTGTGGGGCTGAGCTGCCTATTGGGGCTAACCCATGACAACACTCCTTCAGCTCCCTTGGCCAAGCTCCATCCCTTCTCCACTGCCTATTTCTGTTCCTTGAGAAAAGTTCAAGAGAATCTGTGCAAGAAATAGCAAGATATTTTTTGACAGTAAAGGGGAATTTATTTTTTTTTTTTTAAATATGGAGACATGCTATTTAAGCCTTTTATTTATTCTGTTAAAATATTTTATTTTACATTTCCCTCTAGTTATGAATACTGGCTAATCATTTTGTTGGAGGTCTGAAAAAAATAATATTCATGTATTTTCTTTGCAATTATTTGCTAATCGATTGTTCATTACTTTTTAAAATTCTTGACAAACTGACTTTTTAAAAGGATTTACAAACAACATAACCCCCCATATTTTCATAAAATACAGTATTAATAAATAATAAGTCAAGTTTTTAATTAAGGAAAAGCATACTAAGTGTGTTATTACACATGCTGTTCATGTGTTGTGCTTCTGAGCTTTTCTGATTGAACTTGTCCATCTCTGAAATTCACAAATGCTTGTTTCACATATGTGCATATTTCACATCTATTTATCAAGTTTCTAAGGAACCTCTTATCTGAAGGATGAAGAATTAACTTTGATTACTTGGCATTTCTCAGAAGTTCTTTGATCTGTGTCCTTCCTTTCAACAATTAACTACATTTAAAATGTGATCTGTGTTCCTGCAGGTGAGAAATATCTAGGCATGTTTTTTAAGTCTCCACAAGCAATCAAAAATTTCTGCCATATATACTTTATATATAAATTACTAGAGATTATAATTTTTTAAATTATTATTATTTCTTCTTGCATTTTACATATGAAGAGTTATTTTAATCAATCCACTAGACTTTGGCATTCAGTTTAATTTTATACTCCCATTTCCTCGTATCTGTTTTCCTTAGCATAGATACTGACTTAAAGTATAATTGCAATGTGCATTCCTGATACAATTGTGAAAATATCTGGATTTCATAGACCTGAAATAGGAGTTTATACTAACTATATGAAAGCATGTGGTTTATAAAAAGTTGTTGATGCTGGTTCTGCAACTACACCTGTTTTGAAACATGTGTAAGGAACTTATTATTATATATTAAGCAGAAGAGGACTTTCCTGGGGAAGACTGCTAGGGAAGGGAGCAAAAGCTTTTTCAAATTCAAACCAAACATTTAAATTTATACTTTCCATATGTTTATAGAGTTCATATAGATAGATTTCAGACTATAAGCTGATACAATAACTGAGAGAGAAATACAGATGTAAAACAATGCTTGATATTAATAACAGATAATTAATTCATGTTGCTTCAGATATGTCTGTCTGTTTGTGCTGATTTAAGTAAAATATAAAAAATAAGGTCTGGATAGTTCATTGTTTTTGGCAAGGGTAGAAACTGCTAAGTTTTTCCTAAAAGAAATATGCCACCTGGCTAATAATTTGAACATACTGACACAAAGTTTCTGTCTTCCGTGAGGTTATATCAAAGTCAAACTCAACATTTTGACAGGACATCATGTGTAGCTATAGATTTCAGTCCTTCAGTAATTAGCAAGTTTATGAGGAAGTAATGGTCTATTATTCTCTACTGAATTGTTTGAAATTTGTCCTGTCTTTAGCAAAGGTGACTTTCAAATTCACAAGTATATTGGTAGATATGTCTTGAATTAAACTGTTCTGAAATCAATCTATCTTTATGATAATTCAGAGTTGTAAATCTTGATTTAAATTATGAAACTTAGTATTCATCTTCTTAAAGTAATTATTTTTTTCTTTCTCTCTTTCAAGTTTTTTTTCACTTTTCACAAATTGAAAAAAAAAAGAAACACATTTAATAGCAACAATTTTACCAGATCTACAAAGTATGCCTGAGAACATCTATAAACATAAAACAACAAGGTTTTTTAACATATGATTAAGAAGGATCTGTTGATTTGACATGAAAATAAGTGAATTCTGTTTTAGTGAAACTGGAAATGAGGCATATGTTTTCAAGAGAAACTGATTGTAATTTAAAAGTAATAAAAGACTGATTGTCATCTGGAAACAGAAGTTGTAGGATTCAATTTACATATCTTAATACAGCTTCACTGACTTAAATTATTCATATCACTTGGCTATTTAGATGTGGGTATGTTATTCACCTATATATGTTGCAATGCACACTACTTTTCCTGATATGATAGAGAAAACTTCCACCACTTTTGTAATTTCATTATCATATTCTCATTATTGTTTTTTCCATTGCTGTCATATTTCTGTTATTTCATTCATATTGTCCTCAGGCCAGATCCAGTTCTATTTGAACTGCTACTGAAAAAGCCTGCTGAAAGAGGGATAAAGTTTGCCTATGTGTTAATTAAAAGCACAGAATTTTTGTTAAGCTTTGTGTATCATACATACTATAACAATCAGAATGAAAAGAGTATTCAGCTGTGTTTTTATTTATGCTTTTCCTTGTGCTTTTCCCAAAGGACAGTAACTAGCATTTTTGCTGTTTTTGAAATCCTGTTTAATTACTTTTTATTAGGCTTCACTTTTTTTTTTACTCAGTTCAAGCAGATTATTTGCTCCTGAAAAGCTGCTGTGATTACTAGAAGTTTGCACAACACGTTTCATTTGTTCAGCCTGGAGAACAGAATGCTCTGGGAAGACCTCACTGAGACCTTTCAGTACTTCGAGTAGGCTTCCCTAGAAAGGTGGAGAAAGACTTTTTATCAGGGTCTGCAATGACAGCACAAGGGGAAACACTTTTAAACTGAAAGAAGTTAGGTTTTGATTGGTCATGAGGAAATTTTTTATGATGATGGTGGCGAGACACTGGAACGGGTTTCATAGAAACACAGAATCATAGAATGGTTTGGGTTGGAAAGGACTTTAAAGATAATCTAGTTTCAGCCCACCTGCCATGGCAGGGTTTAATATCTTTATCAACAATCTGGATGAGAGGATTAAGTACACCCTCAGTAAGTTTGCAGATGACACCAAGTTGAATGGGAGTGTTGATTACTTGAGGGAAGAAAGTGTCTACAGAGGCACCTGGACAGGCTGGATTGATGGGCTGAGGCCAATTGTATGAGGTTCAACAAGGTCAAGTACCATGTCCTGCCTTTCGGTCACAACAAACCCATGTTGCGCTGCAGGCTTGGGGAAGAGCAGCTGGAAAGCTGCCCAGTGGAAAAGGACCTCTAGATGTTTACTGATGGCTGAATCAATATGAGTCAGCAATGTGTCCAGGTTTCCAAGAAGGCCTAGAACTAGGGAAGAGATTGTCCCCATGTACTCAGAAGTGGTGACGCTGCATCTCAAATACTGTGTTCAGTTTTGGGCCCCTCAGTAGATGAAGAAGAACAAAGAAGGACAATAAAGATGGCGAAGAGTTTGGAGAAAAGTCTTATGAGGAACATCTGAGAGATCTGGGGTTGTTTGGTCTGGAGAAATGAGGACTGTGGAGAGACCTTATTGCTCCCTACAACTACCTGAAAGAAGGTTGTAGTAAGGTGAGGTTGGTCTCTTATCCCAAATGCATGCAGGAGGACAAGAGGATATGGCCTCAAGATGCACCAGAGGAGATTCAGCTTTCATATAAGAAAATTCTTCAATGAAAGAGTTAATAAACAATGGAACAGGCTGCCCAGGAATATGGTTGAATCAACATCCCTGTAGGCATTCAAAAGATGTGTAGATGTGGTGCTTAGGAATACAGTTTAGCACTGGACTCAGCTGTGTTAAGTTAATGGTTGGGGTCAATGATCTTAAAGGTCTTTATCAATCAGAACAATTCTGTGATTTCATGTGATCCTGTGACACCTCCCAAAGGACCAGTTTGCTCGAAGTCCCATCCAATCTGGCTTTAAACATTTTCAGGGATGAAGAATCCACAACTTCCCTGGAAAACCTGTGTCAGTGTCTCACCACCCTCATGGTGAAAAATTTCTTCCTAATGTCTAACTTAAATCTACACCCTTCCAGTTTAAAGCCAGTAACTCTTGTCCTATAGCTACATGTCTAGACTGACAGTTTTCAATCTACTTTGCTGTCCATTATTCTATTGTTAAATCATTTTTGGATGTCAACTGTATGAAACTTTCTGGTATTGATCTCCTACCTTGAGCTATTTAATGCTGGTTAAGGGCAACAATGCAGTTGTTGGGAACGGATTTTGGCTTATTGAGAATATAGTTCAGTTAAAGCTCAGATGCCTGTTGAAAAGAGGAACACAAGGGAAACAAGACTTACATTGATTAGAAACATTTACATTATTTTATTTTCTATTCTTTGCAAAGGTGTTTTCCTGAGGAGTTGGGGATTGTTTCTTCTTCTTCTTTTTTTTTTTATTTTTTTTTTATTTTTTTTTTAAATTTATTTAACTAGTACTTATTTAAGATTATGAAAACTTTCTGCAGATACAAGTTTACAAATAGTGTATTTTCTTCCTTCTCATTTGGATGACAGGAAAAAAAAAAAAAAAGCCAAGTAAAAGTGCCTAAGAGCAATTGCATCTAATTTTGAAAGATTTGTGCATCAGCACAATCTTGTATGTGGTTCCCTGAACATTTTGTTCTAATTAAAATGCCCCAGGGAATTTTTTTTGAGAGAGATTCACCAAATAAGAAAGCCATACTTGAGATTAATCCACTTTTTTGAAGAAACACTTCATAGGGTTACACATATGAAATCTATTCAGTCTGCCCATAGTAATAATTGTGATCCTTGTTAAGAACAGGAAAACAGAAAGGTATGAAACCTAGTTTGCATTTTACATTCCATAAATTAGCACAAAGTATAATGAGCTATGAAACTATGTTGAAGTTTACATTACTTCAGTAGACATGTTTGAATAAGTGGAATTTCACTGCTGACAGTAAAACCAGCTGAAAATTCATACAGAATAGATTCTGTATTTGTCTGTTATGGTGAATTAGAGTTCAGTCTCACATTTATTCACATATATAATTTTATTAATAATTTAAAGTCTGTATTATTATAATACCTGAGATTTCTGACACTAAAAAAACTTTTTTTTTTTTTTTTTTTTTTTTTTTAAAATGTAGGAGGTCTTATTCAGAAGTTGTCTGTATATATATATATATCCACTTAAGTATATACATACACACAGACTCACACACACACTGTCCTGATAAGTCTTCACTTTATGGCAGCTATGGAGTTTTCACTGCATAGCCACACTGCTGATGTCTGCTTTGGGGCTTGCCCTGGGCTAGTGCCAATGTTCCAATGCCTTAACAGGTCAAGCCCTGACTGTGGCAGAAAATTTGATGTATGTTTAGAATTGCAGTCTAGATGATTAGTGAGATCTGGGCTGTACCGTGTTATGTTAAAAGAAAAGTGAGCATAAAGGTGCCAAAAACAGTGATGTACCCTCCATCACTCAATGTCCTGCTTTTCTAAAAGTGTAGTGCACACCTCACAGGACACTTTTGGTCTGAGCAAACTGACTTCAATGTCAAACTTGGACATAGCAAGCAAATAAAGTCCAAAGATTACTGCTAATATTTTAATTCACAGGACACCTTAAACATTGGAAGTAATCTTTTGATGGAAGAAGACATCTCTGAAATGCATCTAGCTTGTATTGAACTCATACTGATTATGTTTTCCTAGACAAGCTAGGTACCTAGTTCTTGAACTAGTATTACTACAATTTGAAGCAGAAATTCCTTTAGATTTATACCACTCTAAACCTCACTTCTGTTAAAATGCATCCATGCTTTACAATTCACAGCTCTTTAGAAGTTCAAAAGTTCAAAGCTGTGTTCAGTGTTCATGCAGAACATTTTTAAGAGAAGTGATAAATCAAGTTAAGTCCTTTACCTCAAATTCCAAGTGAATCCTTTTCATTAACAGGAACTAGAACACTTTTTAAAAAAAGTCAGGGAAAAAAAAAGAAAAAGAAAAAAAAGTACCCTATGACTTTTCCTCCTTATATATGGTCAAGAATCCAAATTGCAGGGTAGTATTGAAGTATTTTTGTACTTTATGATTTTTACATTTAGGTAAAGCTCATTCTCAAGACCCCACTTTGTATCCCAGCTATTAAAGACATAGCATGATAGTACAGATAACACAGTAAGACTGAGGGGACTCTGATATTCACAAAAAAGCCATTCAGTGTGGGGTTTTTTTGGTTATTGGGGGCAGTGGAGGGTAGGGGGTTCCTAGTAAGTTATTTGTAAAAACTAATCTGATGTTCAGTTAACAGGTTATCCAAAAGATACTGTAGATGATGTGAAGGCTTGGCAGAAACCAGTCTACAGTGAGGATTTGTACATGTAAGTATAATTTTACTTATTAGGATAATGGTCACCAACCATTTTCACTCAAATGTGGAATAAATGTTACGTAGTCATTTAGGATGTTTTCTCAAAAAGAAAATCTAAAACCAGAAACTGACAGGGGCTGCTTTTGACAACGTTTCTGAACTACATAAATTTTACTTTACATTTGTAATACAACAGTGTTTTTGTTACAAATATTTTTTACTGTCTGACAACAAATCTTTAAGCATAGTAAATATTTGTGGAACAATAAAAACAGGAAAGGAGAGGCAAGAACAAACCTTCAGTTTTCTTTATATCTCTAATTCTATGTGAATCTCTTTACTCATTGTGCCAGCACACAAAATGCCTTCATGGGATGTAAACATTCCTTTTTGACTTGTTTTTCTCTGTCACCATCCATGGAAGGTACCACCTGTCTAACTGCCTTTTTGCTTCACACAAAACCCAGTGAAGCCTCTTTGCGAGCTCTGTTTTCAGGTAATGTTCAAGTACTTACAGCCATTCTGAAATGTGTGTGGAACAGAAGTTTCCCTCGTGGAACTGAGGTTTGATGATTGTTATAAAAGGCAAAGTGTCTTTCACATTATCCCATCTTTTGCTAGCTTAGGCTGTTGGAAGAAAATTAATGTGGGAATGGTTTAAAAAAAAAAAAATCTGTTGCAGGTTTTGAGTTAAGATAGATGTAATATGGACAGATTTGGGAATTACGATGGGATAGTTACACAGACTCTGTCATTGGTCCCCATTCTTTAAGCATAAAGTCAATCTGGGTTCATGAATTCAGACCCAGACACGTAACTATAATATTTGCTACTGATTCCCACCATTCTTTACCTGTACCTTACTATCATTTCCACACACAAGCTATTTGAATTTCAATATTATGTTCTGTTGTCTCCCTGCCCAAGAGCAAATTGACTTTAAAGATCTATAATTTTCTCTGCCTACATACATCATTGAGAATAATAACTCATGCCACAGAAATACCTCCTTGTTGTTCTACTGTAGGAGCATGCTCATCATTCTTGTTGCCACATACATCTTAAGAATAATCAAGTGTAGGGTCTCCAGATTTCTTTATCAGCCTGTGATTCCTCAATGCATATTCAGTAACTTATTTCTGAGAAGATCTAGTTTCTCTCATTTCCCTGTTTTCCAGAGGGGAGGTCAGGGCTGCCTTGAGCCAGACACAGTGGGTTCTAGCTGGCGTCGACCAGTGCTCTGCAGGGCATGGCTGAGTTCCTCAGACAAGGTGGTAGCACCTCTGAGGGAACAAGTTCAACAAGGGGCAGAAATCACCGCAGAAAGAAGGACAGAAGAAAAAGGCTGAGAAAGAGCCAAGGGTAAACCAAGTTTAGAAAGAAAGCAGAAGGCAGTGCTGCAGGTACTAAAGAAATGATTACCCTGAAGAAGACAACAAAGCACGTGTTTCCCTACTGTCTGTGGAGAGACCATGCCAGAACACATATCCACACCACACCAATGGAGGATCACACACTGAAGCAATTGGATAGGCCCTAAAGGAATCTGTGAAGATCCTAGGATGAAGCAGGGGAAGATTGTGAGGAGGAAGGAGCAGCAGAGAGGAGATATGGATTGATTACAACTCCCATTCCATATTCCCCCTTACAGGAAGGAGATAGAGAAGTCAGGAATAAAAGTATAAAGCTGAGCCTAGGAAAATAAGGGATGGGGTAAGGGAGAGGGGGTTTCTTTATTTCTAACTCACCTGCTCTATTGCAATTGACAATAAATGAAACTATTTTTTTGCCAGGTTCAGTCTGTTTTGCACATCATGGGAATTAATAAATCACTTCCCTGTTTATAAGATAATATGCAATAATATGTGACATTACAGTTTTGGATCTGTCTTTAAGAATAGAAGAGCTATCAGCTGAAAGTCCTTTACACTTTCATTTTCTTATGTCTTTTTGCTCAAACCCTTATATAATGATGAACATCTAATGCAATATGAGGACTGTTTGAGTTGGAGAGTACACAGTGAATCAAGACCATGACATTTCTCTGTGAATCAAAGAGAAAATGTCCATTGTCAAACCCATACAGATGTTCAGTGAAAAGGAAGCAAGAAGAAACTGACCAGGTAGCTACTTTCATCCTGCTTTAATTGAGCACTAGTTGATGTATTTAATAAAAAGGCTATCGCATTTACAATTCCCTATGTTCACATAAAAGACTTAAGCTTCTCCAGAGGAACAGACAGATTTTAAAGTTTAATAGCTTTCTGTTTAGCCTTTTTGGATATGTGCCTGGAACTTTTTTTTTCACCTACAATATCTTAAAATATCTTAATGTTTGTCTTAAAATGTATTGGAATTATCATTGGAATTATCATTTCCTTACAATAAAAGATACAGGCAAATGACTTCTCTTCCCTTTAGTAAGTCTTAAATTGATTCTCACTTTCTATGAAAACAATATGTAAATGGAAATACAACACTCTCATATTTTCTCCATTTTCAGAACATGTACACATATGATCTGTTTCCATTCTTGATCATATGGCTGGGTTTAAATGTCTTTGTGCAAATGAAAATTAATTTTTAGAGTTTAAAACCATTAGTTGAAAAGCAATGAATAAACAACCAACAGGAAAAAAAATATTTGTGTTAGTGCCAGCCTAATAACAAGTAGGGAGTGGATAAGTTGCAGGAATTTCTTGTGATTAAATGATGCTTTTAGTAAGCCTTGGTCCTATTTTTACCAATACTGAGCATTGTTTTGCGTGCTACCATGTAACTCTAAGAAGCTGCCATAACGTCCTTCCAGATTAAGTGCTTCAAGACATAGACTATGAAGTATATAATTATTACTCTGCTTCTGGATTTCTGTGAATCAAATGTTATGTCAATGCAGTTATTAATAATTAGTATTTCTGAATACATCTTTCTGGTTTGAGGCAGGATGAAGGTAATTTTCTTTTTACTGGGTTTTTTGTGTGTTTTTTTGTGTTTGTTTTTTTTTCTTTAGTGATCTCTCTCTTAAGCACCACACTTGCTGAAAGTAGCAGCAAGTTTTCCAGCTAGTGGACCAATAACACATGAATGTTTATACTTACTGCTGAGAAACCAAAGGCCACTTTGCCCTGCTTGTCAGATCTGCTGCTTTGGACACTAAAGGAGAAGAAGGGTTATACGTACAACCCTCCCGTAAGGAGGAGTGGACTAGATAGATGGCAAAATAGGCCAAACTAATTATTCTATCCCATATATATGTAACTCTTGGTATAAATTCAGGGATCACAGAAGTCAAGCCTTGCTTTTTCTTGCTCTTCTGTCCATGGCCAGTGTCCAGGGAGGATGGTCTATCCATCACATCCAATCCCTAAGCCCATGCATTCCTGACCCTCATATGTCTCCCCTCAGCTCCTGTCTGCTCTGCTGCTATCTCTGGAAGCAATCCAGAAGATTTTGGAATTGCCCACAGCTAAAAAGAGTGCAGTGGGAGTTGCTGGAGGTGGGGGGAGGCAATAGGGGTTTTGCACATTCTTACATGTGTTTGTATATATTTGCATGCATTTCCCTATATCATAAGTTTTTAATTAAAGCTGTCTAGTTTACCCTTCTCTCCTTAATCTCTCTTCTTCTTACCTGGGTGCTCTGGATCTGCTCTCTGGATCGAGAGCATTGCTGTCACATGTTTAATTGCTGATCCTAAGTCAAACCATGAAAACAACTTATCTGCTTTGCTGAAATAATATATTGTTGTGCTTCTTTTGCTACCCAGAGTATTCCATGAAGCAGTTATCCAGCAGTAACAGAAATCCTGAGACTGTGAATAGGCAGTGATGGTTTGTATTCTCATTTCACTTTGTGTTCTTGACTCTCTTTGCAGACTAGAATAGGACTATAACATCTCTGTCTCTCCCATTATCTCTTCTGGACACAATTTGGTGCAGCTGATTGAGCCAGTGAGGGATTAAGAGTGAAACCTTAATACTCCTCTAAAGACAGTATCTGCAATTAACCCCTCGATTGTGCAAACACTCTACTTCTAAATAAGTTCTATAAAACAACACAAGACCCAGAGGAAAGATAATATTGATACGAGTTGCTGAGGAGCTGAGTCCAGACTTATTTTTCCCCTTTGTCTACACTGCTAATGTATTTAAATTGTGAGGCATGAAAATACTGTTTAGATTGGGAAAAGACATTTCCATAAAAAATATATTTGCCTAAGATCTGGACCATTGATAAAAAGGAAAATAAGAAAAGCAAAAGATCAGTCGGTTTAAATATTGAGGATGTCATTTCCCTTTAACTTTTTTTGAAGAAACGAGTGATTGCTACACTTTTTTATCCAGTTTTAAATGTTTTGATAATATACTTATGCATCATACAAACTGTTCACTTTTTGCTTTTAATTATCATTTCATTATCTCTTTCAGAATCAACAATCTTCAGATCAAGCCACTGTTTTGAATACAGCTGATGTATTGAACTTTGAAAGACAGCATTTATAGTTAAAAGCTACGATAGAATTATAGAAAGGCAGTAAGGACACTTTGAAGATTAAAATATTCAGCAGCTCATGTTTTTTCTCATCTTAGCTACTAACCCTTTGAAAGCTTAAGGAAGAAATTTGAATGCAAACCAAATTCAGCTTTCTCTTGGGAAAAGAAAAAAGTTAATTGTCAGCAGAAAGTTTTCTAACACTGACATTCTGAGCTTATTGCAAAAAACTATGATCAGTGGATTATTTACTCTGCATGAAGACATCTTCCTCCATTTAAAATAAAATCCTTCTGCCTCTGAATGACAAATACAAAATTTTATGCTGGTTGGGGTATTATTTTTTATACATACCACATAATAACTATATATGTATCCTGTTCACTGGAAAAATACAGAATAGTTGATCTATTTATAGATTTTTAAGAAGCTTCAAAACATTTGTTGTAAACTCTGGTGAACTCTCTTCAAACATATTTTGACACCTCAAATTGTATGTTGATGTCTTAAGAACTGTCCTTAGGTAAATTAAATTTTTGCATAACCTTAAGGACTACTTCTACTTCATCTACTTCTCATTTGGCTCCTTGATTATGAAGGAAAAACTCAGTGTAAGAAAAAATAAGCTACTTTCTTCTAATTCTCTAACAACAGAAAGTAAGATCCAATATGAGTCTGAGTAGTTTTTCTTAGAAAGATGAAGGGGTAAGTTTCCCATATAGCCTTTCTAGTGAAGAAGAAGCATGGAAAAATTCCTGATCTCCCAGAATTTATAATATTTTCAGACTACCCAGGCCCCAGTTTACAGCAAAGATGAAATCTTCCAAAATTCACCTCAATCAAGCCTGAAGAAGAGACAAGTTTCCCAGACACTTGGACTCCAAGCTCTCAATGATCATAGGACCTGAAGCTTGGGACACGCCATTAGCTTTTGTATTTAATTTATTGAGAGTTGAATCTTTGTATTTAGATAGTTTTAAGCTAACTAGCAACTCTCTGTATGCATGAAAATTTTACACTATCAGGTTTAGCAGTTGCTCCCATCCTAGTTGGCATATCTACTTAGTATTTTGGTAAAGACACAACTACAGAAGTACCTTTTGTCATACTGTGTAAGTTCTTCCCAGAAACATTTATCTACTCATATTTTGAATACTGAAGCTTTGAAAGAAGCATAAAAGTAGTACAACTGATTAAAGGATTCAGGGTATAAACTTGGTCTTACCCTTGTCTACCCTTCATGATGCTATTCACTTCTTCCTAGTTAAAGTAATGTTATATAGTCTGCAAAATCAAAGACTCAAAAGATTGGAAATGCTGAAATTGAGGCTTGCTGTGCATATTTATTATTATACTCTTTGTAGCTGCATAATTTCCTGACATTTTTTCCAATGAGATCTGCCGTTAAATGTGCATAGTTAATGTAAAATTTATCACTGCTGTACAGTATTTCACTTTTTAATCAGCATGTCATGCAATATAAAATTGCAGTTCACAAAAAAACTTTGCGTATACTGCACCTGCACAATATTTTCAATCAACCATAGCAGTAATCTCTTTAAGGAATGAAATAATGTTTGCACGGCACATCCTGGTATTTAAAAAATGAGGTGACCATGATTGACTAGACTTAAAAATATTCCAACTTCAGCTGGAACCAGAATATTTCTTCATGACTATTGAAATAGATAGTGCTCTGAATATCTTTTTAGGCAAGACTGAAGCTACAGTGAGATTCAGGAATTTTTTTAGGCTATGTGAAATTCTTCCATCTAGAAGCCTTCTACATCCTGCTTAGGCATAATGTTCTGAAATAGCTTGAACTGATAAACTGCTTTTTCTTTCTAGAGAGATAAATCACATCTGCTTGTGCTACAGAGAGCAAACAGGATTGAAGGCCTCCATGCATGTCTCCTTGACACAGTCAAGCATCTGGGAAAATAAGAAAGGAATCTTGTTTTCATTAGTAATGGAATGCAAAATAGAAAATACATGAGTGAAATAATAAAATGGAAGTTAACTCTGCAGGATAAAAAAAGAGAGAACATATACAACTGGAAGCAGAGACTGAGAGATTCATGAATGACAGAATTTTTAAAATGAAGAGACAAATATTATGATCGTAATAAATTATAACATCAGAAATCAAGGAAAGTGTAAATACTTCAGAAAGGTAGGAAAAAAGAAGGTCATCTATGCTTGTGACAAGACAGAGTGAACAAGTGATATAATACAGCTTATTTTATTTTTCAATTAATTTTAGAATTAGATTTCTAAGCTAATAGAAAAATCTTCTAATTGATTTCTGGTTTATATCTGCATAGCGTGTGTTTGTATGTGTGTCTGTCTGTGATGAGCATAGGTAAGGTAATTTAAATGCCACTTTTCTGAATTCTTAGCATTTTTTATTAACTTAAAAATTGTTGCTAGTAACTGTTCTTTTTGGCATATTTTAACTGAGAAAACAGTTACTGTTGTGGATTATTGTTAGGATTAATTTGAAAATAGTTCGAGTATTTCTAGTTTAAAAGAGCTTTTTAATTCTGCTTTCATTTTCCAATGTTTTATGGAGCTATTAAGAACTAGAGATTGGCAAAAAAAAAAAATCCTGATGAAAATCATCCACAATCCTTAAGAAACCTAGAATAATCTCTCCCACAATAAATGTAATTTGGAAAGAAAACCAAGCCAAAACAAAAACACAGAGACACACAAAACCAAATCAAATCAAAACAAACCCCCAAAAACAAAAAATCCCACCCAAAACCAAACAAAAACCACAACAAAACCCCTGCGCAGTCCATTCTGAATTAAAACTGACCTAGAAGTGGGAATCTTTCTCTATGGCTGGCAAACAAGAACTGTCAATGTTCAGTTAAGACATAAAAATGGTCAAAACCATCAACCTTCAGAAATAGTGAAATTCACAAGTGTCAGTGTTTGCCAATGCATTGTAAAATATATCTAAACAATCACAAAAGAGGAAAAAAAAACAATGAGAAATAAAACAGTGTCAGGCAAAGATTAACCACAGATTGACAGAGTGGTTGGGGTTGTAAGGGACCTCTGAAGATAATCAAGTCTAAAACCCCTGCTAGAGAAGGATCACCTACAATAGATCCCATGGGAACACTTCCAGGTGGGTTTTGAACATCTGCACAGATGACTCAACAACTTCTATGGGCAGCCTGTTACTTTTATAGTTAAGTTTTTTGTTAATGTTTAGCTTGAACTTCCTGTGCTCCAGTTGTCCCCATTGCACCTTGTCCTGTCCTTGGACACTGCTGAAAAGAGACCTACTAATTCTTGGGTAAAATGTACATTTTTCAGCTGTGCTTTCAGTAGTGGTGGAATATTGTTAGTCTAAGGGAAGCACACACTTGTCTATGCCATATACAGGGTGATTGTGGAGCATATTTCAATGTACGAGCTTTCCTGTGAATAACTTTGAGCAGTACTACTGAAGCAAAATTGTGAAATATCTGTGTTTTGATATATGATATTTCAGCAACCCATTGGAACAAAATCAGGCTGTCTGCCAAAGACACATGTAACTGAATATTGTTGGTTAAATTTAATTTACTATTTTTTTGTTTGAAGTAGAGATCATTAACTTTTTACTTAATTTTTCTTTATGTGACTGAAATGTTTACACAAACCTCTACTGACTACAATTCTTGTGTACTTCTCCAAATTTCAGTACGGATAAAATATTCTCAACTTGTGATATTCATGGAGAAAATTGTAATGTATGAGGAGGTGCTTTCTGGCTTAGTTCACACAAACGTCACTTGATTTTCATGGAACTCTTGTGATTAGTAGTAGATCAGTATTAAACTTTCATTTCACTTGCCTTATGTTTTGTCGAGATACAGTATCACTGTGTACAGAAAAGCTGTAAATCTAGTTCAGATGGACATGGAAACTTTAGACTTACATATCTAGAGCAAAGTCCAAAATACAAAATAAATCTGTGTAGTGTTTTCATCAATGCCTTTCAGTATTTCAGTGACATGCAAGGACACGTTATGAGGTTGCACAGCAAAAGTCAGATTATGCAGCACTTTTGCCAACTGCCTTTTTCTTGTTACTCTCCAGATTGCCTAGTCATGTTCAGAAATTAGGAAAACCAAAATGAGTATCCTCCTTAGCTTTCCCCTCTTACCCAGGAAAACAATTGTTGTGAAACAGAAGGTATTTGCGCAGAGGTGTCTTTAATTTTGGCAATTGCACTCCACTGACTTTCATCAGGCTACTGAAACTCCTAGTACAACTTGGACTGTACCTGACATTAAACATGTTTTAGCTGGTTTCAGGGTCCTGGAAGTGACAGAATGGTGTTATGTTTAATCCAGTGCTACATGTTAGTCTGGTTTGGAATACTAAACTAGAGGAAATATTTTTAAATAATGACAGAGTCTGTTTCAGAAAATTAAATGTATCAAAAAATTAAAGGAAACCAGCTTACTTTGCAAGCTTCTATTAACTGCTAAAACAATTCCTAAATTCTAGGAAACACTTAAAAAATGCTAGGTTTTCATTTATTTATTTATTTATTTATTATTTATTTCCCCACCCATCCCCAAAAATATATGTATGCAAATATATTTCAAGGCTTTTTTTTGTAGACTAGGAAATGTATAAAAGAATTAGAGCTCTTACAACCACTGCTGATTTCAATATTCAATCTAGCATGACAAGAAAATATCCTGAAATTATTGTTCCTAGTAATTTTTATATATTTTCTCTCCTGTCTACAGCATAAGAACCTCTGTCACATTACTTCAGTAGTGGTGTTGTGGCAAGAGGGGGAAAGGTGGAGAAAGAAACAGAAGATGTTTGCATTATTATTCCAATCTTCAAAGAAAACAACACAAAACATTACCATGTTGTTGTATCTTTACACATTGCTAAATCTGTATTAACATTACTAGTAGCGGGTCACAGGCCTGTATTCAGCTGCAGGTTCCAGAAGAAGCTACCAGCTTTGACTTGCCTAATTTGTGAAAGAGCTTGGAGCTCTTCTTACCTGTTTTTACAGTAACAGCAATTGTCTAGCAACCAGAACAATGATGATTTTTGCCTTATTCGTTTTAGTTTTGATTAGCTTTGAATGAGTGTGTGGTGTAACACTTTGTTATATTACTTTTGATAATTAATTGTACTCTTCCGTGAATTACAAACAGTGACCCCAGGATAATGATGCAGTGTAGAGGAGTACAATCACAGAATGACTGCAGAAGCTTCAAGCATGGGTGCAGGATGAAAACAAAAGCTTCAGGGCTCTAAACTAATCACCACTGCTCAGTTAACATTTTTTGAAGGAATACAACCTTGGGAGCTGGATAAAATTGGTTCTATGAAGGACAAAGAGAAAATGAACAGTTAACACATACCACAGGCACATCATGTAAACTCAGGTGGAACATGTAACTGCAAATCAGTAAATAAACCCCAGGATTTTTAGTGTATGCTGTAAAATGTAAAAAATTATCCCAAGACGACTATAGGATGACAAGGAAGAATTCATCACCCTCACTATAACCATCGTACTCCCCCTGATGAAGATTTAAAAAAAACTTATGACTGCCTATAACGTTCCTTCCCTTATTTTTGAGAAAAAGTACCACCATAGGTCTTAGATGCACTCAAAATGGAGAGGAGCTAAAATGCTTAGCATAAAAGCATAAAAGGAGCTGCATACAATTTTTCTCATCCTGATCAGGAATTTGATCTGGGACAAAACTGGTTTTTCCATTTCCACAGAACTGTCCATTTTTACTGGAAAAAATATTAAGAGAGATAAAAAGCCTACCAACGTTCTGTATAAAGAGCAAACAAAAGTATGCACATATCTCCTGGTTATCTTTATCTTTGGTTTCTACCTTATGCCCTCAGAATAACTAGGAAATAACTAGAAAAACACTTGATAAACTCCTAGGCATTTTCCCCTTGCTGTACCTTCTGTGTTGATCTTTACATCTAAGATTTTCTTCTGAACTCTATAGTCAATAGGAAGAAACTGGTGCATCTAAACTGTGATCCACCTCATGTCTTAAATAAGTCAATTGCTTTGTACTTGAAAAATGCCTACGCTTATACGAATGCAAATTGTATCAAAAGAAATGCATTTTTGTATTGTGGACATTTACTATGAGAGATGACTCTTGTGTGTGCTGTGAATACATGCAGGGAATAGTTGTCAGAAACACGTAACAGAGAGCCAGTGGTAGTTTGCATGTACTGTCTTATTTTGAAGGTTTGACAGTTTGAAAGCATAGAGAGAAGTTGGTGGGTTTGGTTTGGTTATTGTTTTGTTTTTTTTGTTGTTGGTTTGGTTTATTTTTTTTTCTTCTTTTTTTTTTTTTTGTTTGTTTGTTTCTTTGATTTTAATTTAGTCTAATTATTTGCACTACATAGTCTCTGAGTACTAAATTTACTGTTGTATGCATATCTTAACTGGGTACTTAGATTCTCAAAAGGAGCTCCTTTTTGAGCAAGTTTAGTTACTCTATAAGCTCAAATGTTCAGTGCACAGATCCATGAGATATCAGGGTACATTATGAAAGAATCAATGAGAAAAATACTATATTAACAAGGATGAAAAAAAGAACCAACAACATAAAAATACTTTTCATTGTTTCTGTAAAGAAGAAAAGATTTGGAAAACTGCATTGCAATAAACAAAGAATCCAGTTGTAACCAAAGTTATAAAATTATCCTACTTTAAAAAAGTAGAGAATAAATGCAAATGTCATGCCAAAAAAACATTTGGAATATAAAAATAGAAAAATTGTTATAATAGTATTAGAGGAAAAAAGATGTTCAAGAAAACAAACAACTAAAAAATTGCCTTTATCCTTTTCAATAGTTTTTTGTAGCTACACAACTGTAACAACAGCAACAACAAAAACAGTAATAGTAAAAATAATTATTCTTATTATTTTCTTATATTTATTCTTATATAAAAGCACTGAAGTAGAAAGCTATAGTACAATAAAGAGTAACATGAGAATGGACTTAACTCTTTCACATGCATGAACTGCCTGAATTAGTATCCTGTTTCCAACAACGACCACAAATCGATGCCAGGAAAGTGGAAGGGCAGGGTAAACACCTCTCCTAAGAATACATTTTCTAGAAATTTTCCAGACTTCATCTGGTTTCAGTTCAGGTGATTTCTACAGATATGTTACCTACTCAGAAGGTCAGTAAAAACAGTTAACCGTCTCTTTTTATTTTTACTGAACCTAGTTTTTACAACCTTCATTGTTCTGTATTCTGTCTCTTGAGATGACTTCCAGTTTCTCTGAGATACTCAGGTTACTAAAACTGTTATGGCAAGAAAGGATAGGCATTTTACAGCTCTTTGCATCTGCTGATCTGAAAAACATGCATGACATGAGCCATGTGAGGACAGACAGCAGAAGTGGGGAGCAGGCAGGGGCAAAAGTGTATGGTATTGTAGGTGCCTGGATATAGTGTTACAATTCCAGTAAATGCCTGTATGTCATACTCAGTACCTGACAGCTTTCTTGAAGGACTGTGTATTTTTTATTCAGTAAAATAGCAGTTATGTAAGGATCAGAGCTTTTATAAACTAAAATGTTACACCTCCAATAGTTGAATCTTTCAGGTAGAGAATAAATTAACAGATTTATCACCTGATAGATTTTAATTGTACCTACATGTGTATCTTAACAAACTAAATTTCTCTCTGTCCTTCTTCCAAAATCTAGTCATATTTTGAGACTGCAGTAGTTTCAGACTAAACCTTTATTTTGTCATGACTGTTACCTTAGGGAACATGGAAAGATAATTAGCCAGAGAAAACTGTGATCTGAGGAGATGAGGAGAGAAAGAACAAAAGAGCTAGAAGTTGACAGTAATCCTTAATTTAAGGCTAACATCTAAGAAAGGATTTAGGTTGAGAATTGCTGCTTTTTAGTACCTTCTTTTTAGCACCATTTAGTCAATGGTCACTCTGAAAATCAGGCTCTTGTCTAACATTGGATGGTCCTGTGTTTCTGCTGGAGTGTTTTAAGTGACTAATTTTGTACTAGGGGAATGGGCTACACTTTATGAGATTTAATGGCCAATGTCTAACTCATCCGTGATATAATTAAAATATTCCTTCTCAAACTGGATATTAAACTTTTTGATCACACCTTCTAGTGTGATGTCACAGAATTGTCAAGAGTTGGAAGAGACATCTAGAAATCATTTAGTCCAACTTCCCCACTAAAGCAGGATTCCCAAGAGCACATTAGTCAGCACTGCATCCAGGCGGGTCTTGAATATCTCCAGAGAAAGGGCCTCCACAAACTCCAGGGCTGCCTGTTCCAATGCTCTGTCACACTCACTGTAAAGTAGATTTACCTCAGTTAAATGGAACTTCCCATGTTCCAGCTTGTGCCCATTGCCCCTCATCCTGGGACCGGTGTTGTTCAACATCTTCATCAACGACCTGGATGAGGGTATAGAATGTACCCTCAGCAAGTTTGCTGATGACACTAAGCTGGGAGGAGTGGCTGACACACCAGAAGGCTGTGCTGCCATTCAGAGAGACTTAGATAGGTTGGAGAATTGGGCGGGGAGAAACATGATGAAATTCAACAAGGGGAAGTGCAGAGTTTTACATTTGGGGAAGAACAACACCATGTCCCAGTACAGGTTGAGGGCTGAACTGCTGGAGAGTAGTGTAGGTGAAAGAGACCTGGGGGTCCTGGTAGACAGGAGGATGACCATGAGCCAGCAATGTGCCCTTGTGGCCAAGAAGGCCAATGGCATCCTGGGGTGCATTAGAAAGGGTGTGGTTAGTAGGTCAAGAGAGGTTCTCCTCCCTCTCTATTCTGCATTGGTGAGGCCACATCTGGAGTATTGTGTCCAGTTCTGGGCCCCTCAGTTCAAGAAGGACAGGGAACTGCTTGAAAGAGTCCAGCGCAGAGCTACGAAGATGATTAAGGGAGTGGAACATCTCCCTTATGAGGAAAGGCTGAGGGAGCTGGGTCTCTTTAGCTTGGAGAAAAGGAGACTGAGGGGTGACCTCATCAATGTTTACAAATATGTAAGGGGTGAGTGTCAGGGAGATGGAGTTAGGCTTTTCTCAGTGATGACCAGTGATAGGACAAGGGGTAATGGGTGTAAATTGGAGCATAGGAGGTTCAAGGTGAATATCCGAAAAAATTTTTTTACTGTAAGAGTGACAGAGCACTGGAACAGACTGCCCAGGGAGGTTGTGGAGTCTCCCTCACTGGAGACATTCAAAACCCACCTGGATGAGTTCCTGTGTGATGTACTCTAGGTGACCCTGCTCTGGCAGGGGGGTTGGACTAGATGATCTCTTGAGGTCCCTTTCAGCCCCTAAGATTCTATGATTCTATGATTCTATGATCCTGTCACTGGGAACTACCAAAAGGAGTCTGGCTTCATCCTCTGTGCACCCACCGTTTAGATACTTGTAGGCATTAATAAGTTCTGCCCTCAGCTTTCTCTTCTCCAGGCTAGAGTCCCAGTTCTCTCAGCCTCTCCTCATAAGAGAGATGCTCCAATCCCCCAGTCATCTTTGTTGCCCTCCACTGGACTTTTTCTAGTAGTTCCCTGTCTCTCTTCAACTGGGGAGCCCAGAACCAGACAAAGTATTCCAGATGTGGCCTCTCCAGGGCAGAATAGAGGGGGAGAATGGCCTCTCTTGACCTGCTGGCCAGATTCTTCTAAACAGGCTAAACAAGGCTCTCATGAAAGAGCCTGAAAGAACTGTTAGAAGTTACTGTTAAAACGTAAGCATAGCAAACAGCATGTATAGCATGTTTGCTATACATTTATAAAGGCTACTAAAGTTAATCCTAGAGTTAAATGTAGTTTTTATGTAAATTTATGTAGATAGTATGTACATTTTTATTTTTAAAACTTACCAATGGGCCGTTGTTCATTGAACCCATTGAACATATACATATTGAACACACTGACTTTGGTTAAATGTTAAATGTTGAACTCAAAATGTCTGTTAGTAGAATGGATTTATAGGGATTTTCAGGTTTTTCCACCTCTATCTCTTTCTCTACACAATTTTATGATGCAAAAACCACAGAAGAATTACTGTGAAATTGAAAAGATTGGAACAAGGAGTATGCCTCTATAGCAGATATTGCATTGGATGGATAATACATCAGGGCATGGTAAGTTTACACACATACACTATGCTAATAGTCTTGAAAAAGCAGTCTTATCCAAGTGAATTTAAATTTTGGGTAATCCATAGTCTATCCAAATAGAAATGCATTTGTACTAAGAACTAAAGAAGAACTGAGTCTGTATTCTGTTTTGAAAAACAGGAACTATGCTGCTCTATATATTAAAGTGATCTGGGATATTCTCTGGTTTAAGCTATTGTATTGGTCATTTTATTACAGCATTAAGACCCAAACTGAGAGAGTGCATATACAAATTATTAGTGAAAGTTAGTTGTAGGTATTTGGATTACAAATAAAAAAAATACGTAAATAAATAAAAAGAAAAAATGTGTTATATTAATAAATTTACATTCTGCATTGTTGTAATCCACTTATAATTATTTTTTCCTAATCATTAAAGTCTTTATTTTTGTGAAACTTTTCTCTTCTGTATTCAATCATTATTTTGTAGAGTGCATATGCACTTCAAAGATTTAATGTAACTTCAATTTCTAATTTTATGGACCTTATTAATGGTAAGACACTATTGCTATGAAAAAATAAATAAAAATTCAGAAAATATGCCTGAAATATTTTGCTGAGGATGTGTTGAGTGTGTTTTAAAACATGCTATATTTTATTTTGGGCAATGGTATAACAGCACTGTAAAAGAGAACAGAAAATTCATCTCCAGCAACAATCCATAACATCAGTTATCTATCAAGATTTCCAGTGAGAATATTCTTACAGTTTCAGTTTTGAGCTTCTGTATTCTACCTTCTCTGAAGTAAGTTTATTTCACTATATGCTTGGTACTCACCAAAACGTCAGACTCAAGAGACTAACTCATTCATCAAAATTTTCCCAAGACTGGCAAAATAAGAACTAGTGGATAGCAAAATTTTATCTCAATAAGAATTCATGTGGACTATTACTGCATGATTTACAAAGTCTCATCTATAAATCTGAACACCATTCACATTTTTATGCAATACCAACCCATAACTTTCCTCTAATTCTCTTAGAAGTTTCTAGGACACTGAACAGAAGGAATGGTGGAACAGAATCAGACACAAAACTTTAGAAGAGAACTCATGCAGAAAAAGACTTGTGGACTCTGTTACATACTGGAACCTTTAATAAAAGCAAAACAAAATAAGAAAAAGAAAAAAAAGGCCAGCATGTCTCAAGTGTCTCCCAGCTCACAGACTGTGAAGGCACTGAAGACAGTTGAGATGCTTTACAGTGTCTACTTAATTCACCATTAACAAGAAGAAATCAATCAGTGTTACCATTAAATCATAATACAAGGGTCTGAAAATAGATTGACTAGTACCCTAGATCACTTGAGGACTCTGGGTACTCCCAGAGTGGTTTGTTACAAACGTTTTCATGTATCTTACACTCCCAAAAGAACTGATTGAACATTGCAAATAGAGCATAAAAATGACTCCTTCAGGAGATGAGATTACATAAGAAAGCAACTGGACTAAAGTTGCAGTAAATGTACTAGTGCAATAGCATTATTTACACCCTTACTGTCAAAACAGTGTGGTCTTGTCAATATTGCCTACTTGTAGCAGATTCCAGCTCATGTTATGTTCCAAGCTACATTTTTGTATTGTCTGAACAACAACAAGGAGGTCAAAATAACACCATGGAGAAGGTAAACACTTAAATAGTGAGGATGACTGTGAGCCCTTGCCTGGATCGTGTTGTGGCTTACTTTACTCGTATACACGTAACTAAAAATCCTTCCACTAACTATAATCAGGAGTGGATGACCTGAGGAAGAGAAAAGAACAGTAAAAAACCAAGAAATTGTTGCCACGCTAACTCATGTAGTCATAAGTTGCTCTGTGGCTTTCTCAGTTTTAGTGGTCCCTTTGTTTTTGATAGGACCTTATAGATTTCTTCTGTAAGTTTGTTTAAACCTTTTTTTTTCAGTTAGTGTTATTTTTCAGTATCCACAGGTCCCACAGCAAATCTAACTCCAGACTGTATCAGGAACTCACATCTCTTGCCTGTTTTAAACGATGCTACTTTTAGTACTAGAGAAGTGAACCATGTTTCTTGGTTGTTCATCTTCCCCCATGACATTGTAGCAAGTGTTATAGGTTGAACCTGGCTGCAAAAACAGGGGGTAGTTTAAATGGCCTAAAGCTACACCAGGGAGGTTTAAGCTAGACATTACAACAAAAATAACATCTGAAAGAGTTGTCAGGCATTGGAACATGCTGCCCAGAGAGGTGGCTGAGTCACCATTCCTGGTTGTGTTTAGAATAGTGTTTGGGGGTATGGTTTAGACGTGAACAAGGTAAAGTAGGGTTAAAGGTTGGACTTGATGATCTTAAAGGTCTTTTCCAACCTAGATGATTCTATGATTCTGTGTCTTGACTTCCAGGTGTAAACTAAAAAATTATCATCCTCACAGATTGAATGGTCACTAGTGTTTTGATGCTCTGGACTATTAGCTTGACTAATATGATAGAACATATAGACAAGTTCATGCTTAAAAAAAAGATGGATGAGGCAGTAACAAAAGCAAGAGACATTATTTTGCCTAAGCAGGAAAATTAATTAATATCTGGAGCAATGAAAAAGTAGAAACAGGTAAAATTTAGTAATCTAATTATAACAGCTTTGGCAGGCATTAGAAATAAAGTAGCATAAAATTATCAAATTATTTAGAACTGCCTATTTGTAGCTGGATTGTAGGTTGACAATGTGATTTAATCAAAGGTGACTTCGATTTTATTTATAATCATATAATAAAGAAGGATTTTGAAAAATTGTCCTCTTTGACTTAAAATAAAATTTGCATCATTACACCCTGCAAATGTTCATCAAAATCTCCCCTATTATTTCATTCATGATTTCTATTCATAGTTGCTGTTTAAACTAGAAAACATCTGTGTTTCAAACAACTTACACTAATTACTGAGTTTATATTACATCCTTTTTCAAATGCATTTTGTCAGTGTTATTAAAATTATGGCTTTTTCTTTATATAACACAATAGGAACATGTGGTGCTATAAGAATAAAACTAGAAATAGCATCCCTACTCAGAGAAGCTTATAGTCTAAATTAGATGAAATACATAATAAGAAATGGCAACAGACCATGGAAGGAATGAAGAAACAAAAGAGAAAGAAGCAAACTAAAAGGTGAAAGTGCCCTTGGAAATGTTATTTGTGAAAAGTGAAATAATTCTGAACTTTTTTCTTCATTTTAACATATTTTTTCATCTTATTTTGTTGTTATTGTTTCAGTCTTTGTAAACATGAAAAATAAAGAGATAAAGGCCTCATGCCATCACTGGAATGCTTTCCCACCACTTTTGCACCTCAATAACCTAACTGATTAGAATTATTTACTGCAAATATTTAGAATAATGGACATAAAGCTCCAGTATTCCCAGAAAGAATAAATACTACACAGAATTGGACATAAAAAGAATGCAGTAAGGCACCAGAAGAAGAAGGTACCAAAAATATTGGCCTTCAGCAGAAAAGCAGAAAAGCACACATTTATATATATATTGTATTAAGAGCTTTTATCTCTCCATTAAGTCACATCTCTTTTCAATATTGATTCTATCCTTTCCTGTATTACATGAATAAACTTTTTTTCAGTCACATATATTTTTTTCTCTAGAAAAGATATGAATAAAATTAAAATTTTAAGGAAAGGTTATTAAATACTCTTTTCCAGTATGATCAGTAGAGTCCACTTATTGTCAAGGATGTACCTAAATAAGGAAAAAAAATTATATTTTTTGAAAATCAAAGTATATATTGAACGTTCAAGGTCATTAACTATCCCCTTTTAAAAATATAAATATGTCTTGACAGCTTTTATCTTTATCTAGATCATAGGAAATGTCATCAGTATTAAAAAAAAAAAAAAGAAAACAAGAATTTTATTTTTTTTTCAAATAGAAAGAAGAATATGATACAAAAAATATAGTTTTCTTCAAATCAATTTACATTACCTTTATAAAAACAGCTTAAAAAATATAGGTATTATACACATAGAAAGCTTTCTAGATACACCAATCTGTGAATAAAATTCTAAAAAAACCAAACTCATACTAAAAATTCACGCAAGTGCTTCTAAAGACATTTAAAGGAAAAAAAAAAAGAAACTGGTTCCTGTTGGTTTCTACATGATTATATTCATTTATTCATCATTTAAGCTTTGAAAATCTTCTTCCTGTCTTCAAAAGAAGTAAGCTGTATTATCTTTTCTTGAACATTGTCTTAAACTGAGGATGACAATATCAGAGGGGTTTTGGCTAAAAAAAGAAAGGAAAAAAAATATTGTGTGTGAGAAAACATAGTAACTTGCCAAATATTAAAAAGTTGTTAGGCCAGTCCCTTGTCTGGTACTTCTTACAGGTGGGCTGCCTGGAATGAACTGGTGCATTCCAGCTCTTCAGAGATGCAGCTTCCACACCAGCTTCATTTTATCAGAGTGGACTCAGAGTACAATACAATTTGAAGCTTCAAAAACAGTAGAAAATGTGGTAAATTAAGGAAAATACAGGGAAAAATAAAGAATTTATAAGAAACGCTGGAGAAAATGCTACCCTAAAAGAAAATAGTAATATACAAATAATAATTAAAAAATATACCTTAAGGAAGCTTATTTACAATTTTTTTTCCTAATAATTTGGTGGAATTTCTCCTTCCACTTTCTAAACATAAAATTTGAAATTGGTAATGCTCAGGGAAGAAACATAATATTTTTCATCTGTGTCTTGATTTGAGCCAGGATAAAACCAATCTTCTTTCTAGAGATTCTTTTTGGTTAAACCTCTTCTAAGTAGCTACACTTTCTGAAATTAACAAGATGTTTTTCAATCAGTGTCTGCTTCTAGGACTGATAATGCTCGATATTTGTTGTTACTACTGGAGAATGTTATGCAGAACCACAGTCACTGCTTGGTTCTGAAAGGGATCTTATGCATCAGAAACAAAAGGGAGTAAAGGGGACCACAGCTGTGACCTTCCTCTGGGGAGGAGTGAGCCACACGTTTGACCAAAATTGACAAAACAACGTATTCCATCCCATACACATCATACTCAGTATACATCTGAAGGATCATGAGGGTTAAGCTCTCTTTGTCTATGGTCAATGAACTGGGAGGATTCTGTCTATTCGTCTGCCTTAAATCCTGATTCATTTGTTCCTGAATCTGTGTGTTCCTGCATCCAGCTCCCATCTGCTGTTGACTCCAAGAGCCCAGTCCTGGACTTTTCCAGGACCTGCCCTGCACCCTAAGTGGTGATGTGAGCATCATTGTCTGTGCATGTTCAATACTAGTTTTGCATATATTTGTACATATTTCATTATTTTCTTTTTCATCACTACTGTTTTATTAAAGCTGTGTAGTTTAATTTCCAACCCAGAAATCTCTCTCCCTCATTCTCTTTCCTTCCATACAGGGGAGGGGAGAAGAGTTAATAGAGAGCATCTGTCATTCTTTTAATTGCCAGCCAATAATA
>NW_009954222.1:6976989-7016010 GCF_000747805.2 Chaetura pelagica
AAACAATTTTCATGGTAATCTGAATTTTTACTAATGAAATAATATTAAATTTCAGCAATTGATAAATAGATACAGGCAAATTACAGTAATCTGCTAAGGAGAAGCATTTTCACATCAGTTGTGAGAAATTATGATCTGGAAATGTTTACAAGGTAAAGTCCTTATAAAATGCTGAATCCCTTTCCAAGTTAGGATTGCTGAACCTACTGAACAGAAACTCAGGAAAAACCCTTTGCACCTCTCACTCCCAAAGTTTAACAGTTTAATGCCTTACACCAGTGAATGCACAGTGACTTGCAGATCACACTGACGTGCTAGAGGTCAGGATTCTTCCCTGACTTAATTTCACAGATACAGAGTTACTTCTACATTATTTTCACTATCAACATCTGGGAGTGCCTTAAAGTCCCAGAGCCAGATGGTACTTTGAATGTGAATCTTTAGAGCAGACTGTCCTCTGCTGTGAAATTGTTTCACCACAAAGAAAAGAACTACTTGTATTCTACAAACTCTGAGTGTAAATTAACATGCATACTGCCAATTCTAAGAGTTATGAACTGGAATGAAACAGTAGGCAAAATCATATTTTCAGTATGAATATGTCAGTTGGAAATTTCTTTAATTTTCATAATTGCACACAAGCTTGACCTCTCTTAAACTTCAGCTATGTCTGATAAGCACAGACTGTGTTAATGACTTGATGTTTTGCCTATTCAGACTCTAAAGGCTAGCTTTAGATATAAAGGATTGTCAGCTACATTATTTACTGTTAGTGTCTATTTCATGACGTCCCTTTTTAGACTTGAAAGTAATCTTCCTTGGAACTCAAAGAATCATTTATGTTGCACTGGCTTAGTGTTCAAGATATAGTAGATTTTAACTGGGGAGGTATGTGACTGATCATGTTTAACTTATACTGGTTTTGTTTAAAAGTTAAGCAAATTGCCAGATTCCAAGCTTTTTAGCAATGATACTAGAGACTAGGGTTATTCTAACTCTTCTTCAAGTGATGTCAGTAACACTTAATTTATTTATTTATTTATTTATTTATTTTTTCCATTCTTGATCAATGGCATTGTGAACATGAGAACTGAACTGCAATTTGGGAATCCATTCTGTGAAGAACAAAGCAGCTGTTTTTTTGACTAGTTTTCCAAACTGGACAATCAAGGTCATATGGATCAATAGAATTAGGATTTCTGAAAGGCCTACAGCAGAAATTCTCAGAAATGTCACCCCATGCACTTTCAGCTTCTAATTTGCCCATCAAATGCAACCGCAAGTGAATAAAATAAAAGTATCTACAGGCAAAGCAGCTTTACCACACTTTAAGGATAAAGAAGAAGATAAGAACATCATCTGCTGGAGATGTGTTATGAGATCATAGCTTGTCTGAGCTGTTGTGTAGATATTGTGTAGATCTAGGCAGTAACTCAGACAGTGCTGGATCTCAGTAGACTGGAAGGGTGATTCCATGTCTTACCTTTAAGTTGCCTCACAGGCATTGTTTTTTACAGGAGTATAGAACACTTACACAGCTGCTAGGACAGACAATGGTCTTTACTTCTGTACCCAAAAGACAGATTTCCATTTAGCCTTGAAGAACCTGCACATGAACTTAATTTCTTGATTAATTGATGGTTTCAGGTAGATCTGAGTATTGGGATCTCCAGAGACCAGGATAAAATGAGAGAAGAACTACTCCTTTTGCTATCTTTTTAGCTATGGGCTAATTCTATGTCCTGCCATAGATGCACAGACTGTCAGAAGGAAGAAGCTTCCATGACTATCCAGCTCATACTAAAATTATAACAGACATATCATTCCTGCCTCTTGAAAGTGTATTTGTTTCAGCTAGAATAATAATTAAAAATTCTAGAATAGTAAAATAGAATAATATAACATTTTGGGTAGGGAGTGAACCTTTATGCTCTTTTTTGTCCAAAACATAACAGCTGACTGCAGCAATAAATGATGAACATATGCATGCATTTTAATTACTTGTTATTGCATTTAACTATGCAGTTGTGAATTATTGGGGTTTTGCATCCTAATTAGAGGGCAGGACAGATGGCAAAAGCTTACTCTTTATTAAAATAACCTCAGATACCTACTGACTGTGCACTTCAAGCAACAGACGTTTTATAAAAATAGAGCTAGTTGTCCAGTCAAAATACTCAGGATATTCTATAGAAATTTTCAGTATGAAAATCAATAGAACTATATGACTTCTGCTTTTTTTTTTTCTTCTGATTTCATATGGTCTCATAATTTCATTTTATCTTTAGCCTGTGGGATGGATAAGCATTACATTGATGAGTTTAAAGAAAGAGAGCAGAAGTTTAGTTTCTTGAATCGCTGCAAAAAGGACAAATGAATTGCAAGGCAAATCTACCTTCTTCTTCAGAATCAGAAGCTGCAAAGTTCCACCTCCACTATATACATGCACATTCTCCATAAAAAGGTCAATACCTGAAATGCTTTCCAGCTATGGGGCTGTACTGGAGCAGCAGAGAAAGAAATATTCATGTCTGCTGAGGGAAGGAAACATTAAATGTTTTGTCTTAGATTAGGCTGTGGTTAGGAGATGAACATTTCTTTCTCTGCTGCTCCAGTACAGCCCCATAGCTGGAAAGCATTTCAGGTATTGACCCTTAAGATCATGAGCTCCAACCCAGGGAAGTGGTTGAGTCACCCAAACATGATTTAGTGGTAGACTTGGCAGTGTTAGATTAATGGTTGGAGCTCATGATCTTAAAGGTCTTTCCAACCTAAATAATTACATGATTCTAATTCTCTCCAAGAATTGTTTTCCTTTATTTTTCCACATCCTCCATGAATTTGAACATGTGAACAAGCCAAAACATAAAATAAACTGGTCCTTTAATGTGATGATCACTCTTTTAAAGTTATATTCAATCTTTGTGTTGCTTCTGGCTTTGTTTACCATTTTATATCTGTCACAAAATGAATCAAATTGTCACATTGTTTTAAACACTATAAAAACACAAAAATTAGTGTTTGAAAAGGAATTATTTTAAAATTACAGTTTTGTGACAAATTGTAAGTAAAAGTATGTCTCTATTAGCAATATTTTAATTATATGTGGCTGTCTAGCACTACAACTTGATCACCATTAAAATGTAGTATATTTTAATATCACAGAAGATCAGAGTAAAAGTATATGTACAGAACTGCTAGGAGCAGTAACTTAGTAAATATACCACATATGTTTTTCTTGTGTGTTTCATATTACCAGGTATGGAAATGGTAAGGAGAAGAGAAAAAATATGTGGTTTTATTTTTCAGTTCTCAGTCTTGAGAGGTTCTGAGAGAAAAAGCTAAACATTGTAACAATTGTAACACCTTCAAATTTTCTGACCTTTTTTTTTTTTTTTTCCAAATATTCCTGTCATATAGTTCTCTAGAAATGAAGTCTAGGTTTCAAATATTATAGTGATTTACATACAGTATAGAAGGAAACATGTTGCTCCAACACAGGCTAAAACCCTCATTTTACCCCCAAAAATATAAGCACGAAGTTTATAGCTAAAAATTAAGAAGATAATGAAGGTCAACCAGTAATGATTAAGTCTACCAGTCAATAAACCTTGGATGCATCTTCATCTTGAGCAGGCAAAAGTTATTTAAGTATTTCCTGCACATTGAACATATACTGCAGCTTTTGGAAGGCTTGTGCTGATTTTCAATTACACTTCTAAAGACAGTGTTCTGCACTTTTTTCCTAAGGAAAGTGAGGTTGCAATTGCAAATTCAGAACAGCAATATTCTTGTACCAGTATTTATCACTCAGCAGTTAGAAACAGTTTAAATATGCATATTTGCTAAGGTACATTTCCCTAAAGAGTAGTAGTAAAAAGCTTTTACAAATTTCTAAACCACCACCCCCGTATTTTTGCACTGGAACTACGAAGTGTTTTGCCAAACAGATTTGCTTGTTTTCTTCTTTTACAGGAAACATTATTGCTCAGATCCTCTGCAAGTACAAACAAGTATAATAATGCTGAATTTGGCAGAGGGCTGGTAAAAAAAAGCCACAAAAACCCCAACACAGAACACAAATAAAATTAAATAAATAAAATAAAATACTAAATATGCTAGCCTCCTGAAGCTGGTTGTAAATTACCAGATTCATTGTTCTTGTCTTTACCTCATTAGCACCTAGTGATGTGAACCAAGACTAGTGTGGTGTGTGAGCAGTTAGCTGCAGGTGGGCACATCCACTGAAAACATAGTTACAACAGCTCCCCAGTGAAAAGGGATTCCTGTTGCTTATAAGCCTATTCATAAGGTAGACACATCAAATTACAGAAACAGGGATTGTAACTGAAAGGACCATGTGAGTGTACATACGAAATTCAGAGTGAAGTGTGGATGATAAAATTTGAAAACCACTGGTATACAATGCATACTATGCCATTTTGATTAAGCTCAATGAGGAGAGCAGGATGCTGTTTTACTGATGTTAAACAAAACACAGAAAGAATAGCTAAACAGTCAACATATATTTCCTCATCTTATCTGCAAGAGGGTATTTTTAGGGACAATGCAGTATAAGCTTTAAATATAATTTGTAGAGTTAAACTGATAAGCACATTGCTAGTGCAATTACTAATTGGAGGCTGAGTGGAGACCTCATTGCTCTCTACAACTACCTGAAAGGAGATTGTAGTGAGGTGGGCATCTAGCCAGGATAAGGATGTTCTTTCTGGCAAGACAGATAAGTTTTGATCCTAAATTAATTTTTGAAATGTTGGTTATTAAGCAAAATTTTCTCAAAATTTACAGAATTCAGGCACAGTAGGTTTGTCAAAAGCATGTTGTTTCTGTTTGACACACTACAGAGCTGATGACTAACAAGTGCTGATGAGCAAACTCTGAAAAGAGCTTTCAGCTGTTATAGTGTTAGTGTTTATAGTTCTAGTCTCCAAATCTCAGCACCAGAAATCTTTTTTCCTGGTTTGGGCCAGGATAGACTAATTTTTATTTTATTTTATTTTATTTTAATTTTTTATTTTATTTTTCAGTTAAGTCCTTTCTAAGTAACTGCAATTGCTGAAACTAACAGCATGTTTTTCAGCCAGTGACTGTCTCTAGGATCCATAATGCTCCCTGTTTACAGTTATAGCTAGAGAATGGTGTGCAAAACCAAAGTCACCATTTGGTTCTGAAGAAAACATCTTATACTCTGGAACCAGAAGGAAGTAAGGGGTCACACCTGAGATGCTCCTTCAGGGAGGAGAAGGCCAGATAGTTGACCAAAATGAACCAAACAAAGTATTCCATCCCATACACATCGTACGGATATAAATATAAGGGGCTCACTCTCTTCATCCATGGCCAGCATCATGGGAGGACTCTGTCCATTTATCTGCCTTTTATCCCCATTCCTGTGTTCCTGCATCCCCACAATCCTGCATCCATGTCCTGTCTGCCACGACTCCAGGAGCTGAGTCTGAGACTTTTCCAGGACCTGCCCTGCAGACTAGGTGGTGACATGGGCATTATTGGGAGGTGGGGGAAGAGCATGATAGTGCTTTTGTGTATATTTATATATATTGGTATATATTTCATTACTTTTCCATTTCATCACTGATGTCTCATTAAAGCTGTGTAATTTAGTTTCTAACCCATAAAAGTCTCTCTCCCTTATTCCCTCTCTTTTCTCTATTAGGAAAGTAAGAGTGGTTAACAGAGAGCATTTGTCTTTTCTTTAATTGTTGTCCCAGCATTAAACCAAGATATCTTTACAGTTTTGGTTTGTTTTGTTTTTTTTTGTTTTTCACATTTCCGGTGTATTTAAATGTGCTTGCAGTTATGTGACAGACATTAGGGTTTCTGTTTTCAAATATGAGGGTTTATTTGAACCATGTTTTTTTGTGAGGGTAGAAGGAGCATTCAAGAACTGAAAATCTCAAAACCATATTAAGTTGTGCATATATGTAAGTAAGATGAATGGCTGGTATGTCATTGGAGGGTTAGAGAGGCAGAGAGAGCTAAGGATATAAATATGCCTACAATTGTGTTAGCATTGTAAAAATTAGCTTGTCTTGAACCTGAATGTAAGCATACTAAACTAGTATAATCAACAATAGCACGTAAGCACTATGTGATGGCACAGCTAGACAGAATGTATAGGTATTTCATAGACTAATTAAGGTAGGAAAAGACCACTAAGATCACCAAACCAACCAGTCTATTGCCCTTCTATGGACACACTCCAGCAACTCAATGTCTTTCTTGCACTGAAGGGCCCAGAAGAGAACACAGTGTTCAAGCTGCAGCCTCACCAGTGCTGAGTACAGAGGAATAATCACCTTCTTAGTCCTACTGGCCACAATGTTCCTGGTCCGTGTCAGGATGTTTTTGGCCTTCTTGGGCACCTGGGCATACTGCTGGCTCATGTTCAGCTGGCTGTCAACCAACACCCCCAGGTCCTTTCCCTCTGGTCTGATTTCCAGTCACTCTTCCCCAGGACTGTAGTGTTGCATAGGGTTGTTGTGATCAAAGTGCAGGAAGCAGCACTTGGTCTTTTTGCAACTCATACATTTGATCTTGGCCCATTGATCCAGCCTGTCCAGGTCCTCCTGTAGAACTTTCCTACCTTCAGCCAGATCAACACTGCTGACTAATTTGGTGTCATCTGCAAACATACTAAGGGTGCATTCAATCTGCTCATCAAGGTAATTGATAAAGGTATTGAATAAGTCTAGTCCCAACACTGAGCCCTGTAGAACACTTCCTGTGACTGGCCACCAGCTGGATTTAACTTCATTCACAACTCTCTGGGCTCAGGTGTCCAGCCAGCTTTTAACCTAATGAATAGTACACCTGTCTAAGCCATGAGCCGCCAGCTTATCTAGGAAAACACCACAAGAGATGGTGTCACAAGTTAACATCGGTCTGTTAGCAAAGTGATCAACAAAGCTGCAAACAAGGAATTTTGTAGTTACAGTTTAGAGCCATGGGAAAATATGTTAGGAGCAACCTGTGTAACAGAATTTATAAGGCAGAGAAAAAGAACAAAATGCAAGATAAACATGAAGGACTGTGTCACAGTTTGACTCTAGATTGGAAATTGAAGCAGTGACAATAATGGTCTCAATCCCCTCCTTCTCCCACCCAGGTAGGGAAGGAGAGAGATAATTAAGGAGACTTTTTGGATTGAAAAATAAACTAGGCAGATTTAATTAAACACTAATGAAAAAAAAAAAAAAAAAAAAAAAAAGAGTACAATTATATACAATTGCATGCAGGAATGTGTAAAACCCTATCACCTACTCCCACTCCCAGCAATTCCCCCAGCATCTCCTGAGTTGTGATCAGTTCTGAAACGTTCCAGAGCACTATTGGAGAGAGTGACAGAGCCGACAGGAGCTGAGGGAAGAGTTATGAGGGTCAGGAATGCATGAGCCTAGGAATCAACAGTGATGGTTAGACAGTGTCCTCCCTGGACACTGGCCATGAACAGAAGAGAAGGGAAGAAGCAGAAAGTAAGTAGGCTTCTGTGATCTCTGACCTTACACCAAGCTTACGCTGATATACAGAATGAAATACTTTGGTCAATTTATTTAATGAAAAACTTCTCTGGCCTGGTCACCTGGCCCTGGGTGACTACAGACTCTAGCCATAGAGCCCAACTCCATGTCACCATCTTCCTGGTATTGCATACTCACATTTTAGGTAGAGTATGAATGTTAAGGACAACCAGTTTTGTACGTGTACTAATAAGTAGTTATCATATGTAAGAAATGGTCATTAGCAAAAAGTGTGCTGTTGTCAAATGTCAAACTAATCTTGGTTTAAATTCCAAAATTGGCTTAGCTTGTTCATCTGATAAATTCTCCCACTACAGTGAGTTCTAATTCCCTAACTTGTATGTATATATATATGGGTGTGTCCAGGTGTAGTATATGCACAGATACAAAAATATTCTGCTGAAGCAAGATAAAAGTGGTGCTAAATAGCCAAAAGGAGAGAAATATGCCTACAGAAAGGGAAGAGCTGATACTAAAACCTAATAGCATATGTAATTTTATAATGAACTGTCATGTGATGTTAGAGTCAGAATCAGAATGAAATCAGCAGGTAGTAACTAAAGTTGTATTTTCTTGAGTTAGATCAAAAGAACATTCTGCTGAAGAGGTAGTTTCTTTTGTTCAATGCTGAAGAAAAGAATAGAACAGGAGGGAAAAAAAGGTAAATTCAGAAGTGGGAAGGGGTACAGGGTGCAAAGAAACTAAAGAGCTTCCTTGTATAGTAGGTATGTGGTAGGACGGCTTGTCATATAAATGAATAAGGTGTCACATAAAGGAACTGTAAGAGTATTTGAGCAGAGAGATCTAGTTAATGCATGAGATTAATGGAAAAGAATGAACAAAATAACAGTACAATTATTATTCAAATTCTAAATAAGAATGTTTCCACAGATGATTCTATATTATCTTTCTTCCCTTCCCAGGCTTCTAGTGCCTCTAATGCTAAGACTTACAAGCAAATAGCTATATGACTAAATGGCTAATAACTAAAAGGAGAGGTTGTTTAATGCCTGTTTTATAGAATAGTGCTGAATGCAATGGCTGAAATAAGGCAGAGATTTATCTCTTACTTAAGCTGGATAATGAAACAATAGACCTAGCAGCAGTGACAAGCACAGTAACTGTGTAAGTATTTTCCAAAACAAAAAGTCTTAGGATGGAAATATGAGAAAAAGCAAAAGTTAAAAGAAAAAAATACCCAAACCAAACAGTGAAAAGATTAATAAAACTATTAAAAGCCAATTAATACAACTATTATATATGCTTCCCTTGTTTTACAGTATTCTGCTGCAGTAATAAACTGAATGAAGATTAGTCATAGGAAGCTGAACAAGAGGTCTGGAAAGGAGGAAATGACAGACAGGATTAAAGAAAAAGACAGGAAAGTTGAGAATACTGTGGACCATGAACAGATTGTGATAGTATACTGTGCAAGAAGGGTAACATAAAATCAATGGATTAGAATTTTTTTAGGGGGTGGAAATTCACTAAACAATGATAACCTAAAAGTATTTTGTCAAAGAATTGTTATGAAAAAACCAAAATAAACCAAACCAAACAAACCAAACAAACAACCCCCCAAAAAAACCAACAAAAAAAGCCCCACCTATTTCTGGAATCAGTATTATCTCATTTACATAAAATGTATCAAAATATAGATAGCAACATAGATCTAAGGAATAAGTATTGGACATGCGTGAGAGACTGAACCATGGGCTGTTTGTCTCAAAGTTTGCCTGCATAAACCTAATGAGGCAGCTCACTGGCATAAGACTGAAGCCACAGGAAGTGCAGATACCCGAGACAGCTCAGCAACAGTAGCGTAAGACTGAAGCAACAAGAAGCACTTCTGCATGAGATAGCACAGCAGGACTAATGGCAAGACAAATCACAGGACCATGGAGATTGGTCTGAAGATAGCAATTTCCAAGGAGCATGTGCCATGGACACAGGTGACAGCTGCCTGAAAAGTGAGGCCCAAATTATGTGAACCAAGTGAGCACATGTAGGAATCTGAGGATGAGTGGTACATGCCATTGCCCTGCAGACAATGAACACTCTGTAAAAGAGCCATACCAAACAACCCCAGTGGGGCCACCCACCATTGAAGGCCCAATGATTATGGACCCTCGGGATGTTGTGGGATCCATGGTCATGACTATTCATGCAAATTCTATCCTGAACATTTGATACATTCCTACCTTCATCTTTTCCACCTGTCATATCACTGTATTTCTGCCCCTGTTACTTAATAAAGCTTTCAAATGGCAGTTGTTTGCACCTTAATTTCACTGTTGGGATCACCTCAAATCTGCCTGAGTCATGTGTTGGACAAAAAAAGACATGGGACTCTGTCTGGATGCTATGAGTTTAATTTTAAATTATTATAGCCAGATGGCTGGAGATAAATATGAAATGCCATAGAGTGAAGTTAACAGTATTGTTCTCTGCTTAATCTTTTAGAAGTATGGACGATAAGAAAGAGACAAATAGGGCCAGTATGCCCCAGATAAAGTAATAGAAAGGAAGACTATAAAGTATTGTAGGATTTAATTATAATTACTTTTTAAAAATTAGTATTATATTATGGCTGAACAGGAATGGCAGTTATAAAATAAAGATCTAAACGAGGGAGAGTGTTTCATCATGGACTATCTTCTGTGTTTTGCAAAACTGGCAATGAAAATTACATAAAAATATTATAACCATGTCTTAAAGTGAACAGTATGAAGGTAATAATAATATCAATAACTTGTTTGTGGAGATACTATAGGAACATCATGTAACCTGGAAATTTGGTCCATCCTAAAACAATAGACACTTACAAAGGAGTATTAAAGCAGACTGAGCTTATATTCTCATATCAGTGGTAATTTAGGATATGACAACAGGAGAAAGATCCAGTTATGCCTAAAACCCCAAATGCAGAGCAGGTAAGTCAACCAACATAATGAAAATGTGTTTTATCAAGAAACAAATAGAAAAATCCTCTTCTGGTTTGTGGCTTGTTGTTTTTTTTAACCCATTCTTCCTGCTCTTAGTAGACAAACGCATTTTTTATGAAGAAAAGCTGTATGTTTTATTAAAATGATATATCTAAACTTTGCTTTTGGATTTGGTGTGAATCATGACATACTCATACCTAATCAGTGGCTTGTGGTCATATGAATCTATAGGTGCATAAGATTTCACGTCTATGCAAACGAAGTTAGCCTTTATCATAAAAATTCTCACAATTCTTCTCTGAAACAAAGATGTCACTGATTTCTCCAAGATTCATATAATTCTGTTTCATAAGCTTTTTATGTTCTATTCAAATGGGTGAATTTCATTTAGCATGAAAAAATGTATGAAAAAATGATTACCTTGTTTCAGTTGAAATCAATACAAGTTTTTCCACTGACATTAAGGGAAGCTGAATCTGACCATGTACATATACTCCACTAAAAGGAGTTTTTTGTTTTGTTTTGTTTTTCAGTTAGAGGACCTTTTAAGAGTGATTTGATTTTAAGGTGGCCTTATTATTTTTTGAAAAGCTATGCTCTGTTTTCCAGCTATCCTTTGCATAAAATACAACATTACAACAACAAAGTCATACACTGGGAAGTAAGATTCAATCACCCTTATTCACAATGAACTGTTTCTTAGCAAAAACTAGAACTATAGAATGGTCACTTTTGCACCAAAAAAAACTTTATCCATATGTTCATAAGCAGTCATGTACAGATACTCTACAGATATCAGAGATGGCCTAGGTAGGCATATGGACTTCACACCTATGTAAAGAGCTAGTATTAGAACAATACCCTAAGACAGATATTTATTTAGCAAAATGTTTTGTCCTGCCAGACCGCATATTAATTTTAACCAGAAATTTTAAATTTTACTCACACAAAAAACTTTCAGTTGAATAAAAATATCTTAAAATCCTTCTAGCATTCTTCCTTCATTCTTATGAAGGCCCATGGTCTTTTAACTAGTATCCTAAAGGTGAAGAAGAGTAGCATATGTATAAGCATTAAGGATATTGAAGAATAAAAGGCTAGTATAAAAGCAACAGAAGAAGACTTTTACAGATTGGAGACAAACCAAAGTTTTATAGTGAGAACAGTTAATCAGTAACAATTTAATAGTCCTAACTTCAAATGAGAACAGAAATTTCTGAGTGTCACAGGCCTTCAGTTTGGCTGTGGCCTTTCTTGTTAAAATATTCTGAAAATACACTGAACAAATGAGTTGGATAAGCTCTTTAGCTACAATGTTTTAACCATCAGACTTTTCTTGGATTTATTTTTTTTTCTTCTTTGTACGTGTGTATATAAATATATATGTGGAAGAACTTGGTGAATTTTTTATTCTCTTCAATAAAGCAGGCTAGAAGATTGCATGATATCCTATACTTCACCATACCTATTCACCTTATTTTGACATGAACTCTATTTAGTGGTTTTTCACTTGCTGCTACTGTCATCTCTGGCATGTATTAGATTTGTTTTGAAAATTGATGAAGAAAGCTTTAAAGAATTAATTAAAATTACTATAATAATTACTGTTTTCAGAAAAGATTGACTAAATTGTTAGTCTTGAAAGCAGGAAGAATTGCAGTGTCTATACATAATGATTTTTCTCACATTGAACTTGGAATTACATCTGACTTCATCAAAATTAGTATTACAAACCCATGTAACAGGAGCTTAAACAACTTTTTCTTGTGTAGATGTTTCTGTGTAAATACATGGATATTTTAGTCATGAGAATCATTAAGACAGACCTTAAATAGACAAATGGACTTGTGATCTGTCCAGCTAAAGATGACAGATTGCTTTTAATTTGAAGATAAATGTGACGCTTAGAGACATGTTTTAGTTGGGGGCTTGGTGGTGTTAGGTTAACTGTTGGACTCAATGATTTTAAAGGTCTTTTCCCACTTAAATTATTCTATAATTCCGTACCATTATGTACTCAACAGTAGCTACTCTTCCTTCCCTTATCCTATTTGTCATGGTTCAGGACTAACCAACAACTAAGAACCAGGCATGTGGCAGCTCACTCACCCCTTTTTCCCCCAGTCACTGTGGAATGGGGAAGACAAAAAACAACTAGAAGCTCGTGGATTGTGACAAAGACAAGGTGGGTTGACTTACCAGTTGTGGTCACTGTTATGATCCAATAATCGGATAAGTGGAGATTCTTTGTGACCCCGCCAGTGCAAAATGAAGATAATACAAAGTTGGGTGCACAAGTAGGCTTTTATTTGGGTACAGATCAGCTGGTAAGAGTTACAACTATATGTTTGTCATAAGCTTATCCTCATAGACCTCAAGCCAAGTTGGTGATTTACATGAAACACTCTCCAAGCCTCTTGATCAATTGCCTTCTTCAAGGCTTGGTTATAGCAGGGTGTCCTTGCAAGGAGGTGTTAAAGAGCATTTGGCCCAATATCGATCCCCAGGGGACCCCACTTGTGACCACTTGCAAGTTTTTAATGTGTCACTAATCAAATGCAAGCAGGACACAGAGAAAACAAAACCAGAGCTTAAATACATTACCACACTCCTCCCTTCTTTACAGGTCCAAATTATTTTGTTCCTCATTTTTCTACCTCTTTCCCCCAGTAGCAGTTGGCAGTATTTTGTTTCTTGCCACTCCTTTCTCCTCAGGGAGAATGATTCCTCATAGTCCTCCCCTGCTTCCCCATGGGGTGCCTCCCAAAGGAAAGAGTCCTTCACAAACCCCTTCAACATAAGTCTCTCTCACAACGTGCAGCTCCTCAGAAGTAAACTGCTTTAGGACAGGCTTCCCACAGAGTCACAGGCTGCTTTGGAAACAGTCACCTCCCTTGATGTGGGGTTCTCCATGGCTGCAGGTCCACATCAGCTCCACCATACACTTCCATGGGTTGCAGTGGGACAGCCTGTCATCTCACCATGGGCTGTAGGGGAACTTCTGCTTGGGCACCTCCTCTACCTCCTTGCTCACAGACCTTTTGATATCTCTGCTCTGGCACTGCTCTCATTTTTGCTGTAGCCCTGCTCTATCACTTCTCTGCTCTCAAGTCTTAAATCCCTTCTTTCATATGTTAAATACCAGAGGTACATCTATTGTCTCTCTAATGTCTCGACCTTGGCCATAGGTTTGGAGCTGGGGGAGCTTTTTACTTTTGAAAGGAGCCACCCTCGGGGCCTGTTGCCCACTACCAAAACTATGACAGAACCAAACTAGCACACCACTGTACTTGCCGGTCTCATCAAGAGTGTTCACTTTCCATCTGATACATTTTCTGTGCTGTTTACAATGTAGTGAAATCTACTCATCCATTCATTTTGCCCGTCAGTTTGGTTATTTATACCTTTAGAAAGTTACGATCCCTCTTATAAAATATCTTACTCATGTTCTGAATGTTTTTTGACAGTTTTCTGTATGTTTTTATTGCTCATTAAGCTCTTTCATTTGTAAGTTGTATTCTTGTGCCAGAAATCTGATTATGATTCTGTTTTAATTGGGATGGATAGATCAATACACTTGCCAAGTGAAGCAGTGCCCAATGACCTGCAGTTTCTAATTCTGTATGCTCAGAGCTGTCCATCCTGTGAAGGCCAAGATTTTTAATACACAGCTTGAAGACTTCAAACCAGGTGTGTGGGAGCAGGGTTACTAAAGAAGTAACCTAGTAATTCTCCAGCAAGTGGTTTAATTTTTAAGTTACATAGGTCAAGCTAAGCAACCACTACCTTGCTTTGAGAAAGTTTAATCTAATTAAAATTCAAGGAGGAAATATTTCCCTAACTTTATGAAACATATTATGTATAAGTATGGGTGCATTTAAATAGTTATCTTTTCTGTAATTCTTGTAAAAGCTACATCGCCAAAGCTCCAAAGTTTTCATAAATTTCACTGTAATATAATGCAAAGTCTTAGGCAAACACAAGTGAAATGAATGTTGGAAATTGTTTTCTTTTTCATAACAAAGCATTTTTAGTTTAAGCTTAGTACAGATGACAAGAAAGACAAAATTAAAAAGTCAAAAATCTGAAAGAAAAAAAAATAATGGTGATGCCACAGAAGAATATTGATCAAATCAAAAGTGAGTTTCATTCTGTTGTTGTCACCGTTTGACTCAGGTCCAACAACAATGGTCTCGATCCCCCCTCCCCCCAACCCAGGTAGGGAAGGAGAGAGAGAAAAAGAGAGAGACTTGGCTGGATTGAAAACTAAACTACACAGCTTTAATTAAAACACTAATGAATCATACAAGAAAATATATACAATTATATACAGATATATTCAGGTATGGGCAAAAGCCTCTTGCCTCCCCCCACCCCAGCAACTCCCACAGCACTTCCCTGAACTGGGAAGAGTCCCAAGGAATCCCAGAGCTGCTGCTGGAAAAGAGCAGAGAGTTATGGGGGTCAGGAGATCTCGAGCCTAAGGGTCGACAGTGATGGATGAACAGAGTCTTCCCTAGACGCCGGCCATGGACGGAAGAGAAGGGAAGAAAAAGAAGGAAGGAAGTTGTCTTCTGTGATCTCTGACCTTCCTTTGAGCTTACGTAGATATATGGAATGGAATATCTTTGGCCAATTTTGCTGTCTGTCTAACTCAGCCTCCTACGGGGGGGGTCACAGATCTCCCCATAGTGTCTGAGCTGGCAGAGTGCAGGTGCAGCCTTGAAGCCTCAGTAGTTAGAAAAACATTCCACTGTCTTATCAGCCCAGCAGAACACACTGTTGCTAGTTACAAGAAAGCTTACTGAAGGAAAAAAATCAGTAAAAAGAAAAATTGGCTTCATCCTGGCTCAAACCAGGACAGTTGTCTTCTAATTTTTTTTCAAAACTCTGTTATATTCTGAATGAACTTGGTCTCAAGTCCAGCAGAATATATTTCAGTCTTCTCTGGAGAGTGCAAGAGTAGTTACAGAGTCATTCCTCTGCAAATGGAAATTTATTTATTTACTTATTTGTGTATGAATTCTAGTGGGATTTATGGAGATCCTTGGTTTTCCAGTCATTTTTCCTTTCTTCAATTTCCCTGCTTCTTGGGAATCACTGCAGATATCAATCTTCATTAATATATCACTGTGTAGAAGGAAAAGGAAGAAAATATTATTTATTTCATGTTTATTGTAACTCTCACAAGGAATTGGAAAGAAAACTTGAGTATTGATAATTTGTAAATGAAGGATGACATGCACAAACCAAGCATAGATGAGTATCATTTCCTGTAGTAAAAACTGTAATTTCCTACTACTTTGTTTTTTTAGGAAAAGAGCTGAGAAATACATTTTATTTTTTTCTTTTTTTTTTTAGTTATTTGTAATTTTTCCTTTTTTTTGGAATTAAATGCATATATCACAGAATGTTAGAAGTTGGAAGCACTTCTACAGATCATCTAGCTCAACCACTCTGCTAAAATAAAATTTTAATTGGAAGTTACATTAGATCAAGAACTGCACTAGGTGCCATGACAATACTCTGGCATGGCAAAGATTGTAATCTGGGAACTGTTGTAGGTTATGTGGCAGTTTCCACGAAAGAAATGTTGCTGCCTATTGAAAATGTGTACCACCACAGAAACAAGGAAAAATAAAAAGCACACATTGGATGTAGGTAGCAAGGTTTTGATAGCTGTGGGGCTGCAGGAGTGGCCTCAGTAAGAAGAGGCCAGGGACGTTTGCTGTGCTGAATGCAGCCACTTCCAGCTGACTCCTGCAACTAAGCACCTAACACTTGCTCCCTCCCACTTTCCTTGCCAGTGGGATGGGGGAAAGGGAAAGGAAGTATAAAAACTAAGAACTATGGGGAGCAAGCTAAACTAAATAAATGCATACATTGTTTAATAAGTGTAATAAGAGGGAAGAAAAAAAAACAACACACCAAAGCAAGCCCTATAAAGGCCATCACTCACCACTTCCCATGGGCAGACCAATGTCCAGCCAGCTCCAGAGCAAAAGATGACCAACCCTCGTGCACAGTCGTCTTTTCATTTTCATTGCTAGGCATGAACTAATGTAGTATGGAATTCCTGTTTGATTAGATAAGGTCATCTGGCCATTTGTGTCCCTTCTCAACCTATTGCACCCCCCCCCCAATTTATTCACTGGGAGACCACAGTGAGAAACAGAGGAGGTCTTATTGCCATGCAAGCATTCTTCACTAAAAGCTGTAATGTTAGTATGTTATTAGCAGTTTTGATAAAAAATATAAAATGCAGGGCCACACAAGCTGCTGTTAGGAAAATTAAATCCCTATTAACCGGGCTGAGTACAGGAAGTGAAGTGAGAGAGAAGCTAGGTATCTGGCAGTTGGCCAAGGTCAACTCACCACAACTCAAAAATCTCTAACTGGAACTTACTCTGCTCCACCAGGCACTGGTGGAGACATTAATTTAATGAAGCTGTTAGATAATTTTTTTACTAATGCAAATTAGCTGATTATATTAATGGCTTTGGCATATACTTCACTACATCTCAGTTAGTATAGGAATTGAAAGATTGAATGCATTTGGAACACTAAAACCAAAACATACAAGTTAAATAAGTTATTTAGTATTATATGTAGCAGTGTAGGGTGGCTATAAGAAGTAATTTTTCAGCACCACATTGAAGGCACAAAGATGACTGGATCAAAGGTTTGTTACATCGATGTCTGATGGAAAGAATATAGTTTTGGCATTAGTGACACTTTATAAACATGTAGCCTTTTGCTAACCAACAGGAAATATGGTTCTTGTTTTTTTTCACTCAGCATTTTCTAATTTTCTGTGACATTTAAGTGATTAAACTTTAAATACAAACTAATAATATTTGATTTAAGCAGCAACTATCTTACTTTTTTTTTTTTTTGAGTAAAGGTATAATTTTAATTATACTTTGCACATATTTATGGATAGGAGGAGCGTAAATGAGGTGTTAATTAAACTGAACTTAATGAAATACCCTGAGACTGAATTCACAACTGCATACTCAAGTATCATTTAAATTTGTTCTTTTAAGGTTGAAGAGTTGTTTTTTTCACTCCAGAGCTATTTTGCAGCACCTTCTGTCTTTTGGTTTTGGAGTAACTCACTACCTTTTAGAACATATTTATCGTGTGTCTATGTATCTGAGAGTGAGATTTACTGTAAAAGGACAAAAAAGTGCATAATTATGAATTCATCTGATAAAAATATCTGGTTTTAAGGCATACTTTTAAAACTGCTGCATGGATTTTCGTGATTTTGAAATTCTGTAGCTTTTCTCATAATATGATGTTGTCAGTCCCACAAAGTGGATATGGCACTGTCACATCCCACAAAGTGGTCACAGCTCCCCACAGTTGGGGGTCCAAACTAAATATAAATATCTCTTTTAACAACCCATTTGACAAGATTAAGCTTGAGAATTCTCTGTGTAGTTCTCTAAGAGTAAGACCATTACCCAGGAGGCTTTCACAAAACACTTTTACTTAAAATTGAGTATGATTATAAAGCTTGTCAAAAGGAAACACACAACTATCTCACTGTCAAAGCAACAGATTATAACTAACAGAATTTAGCAAAATGGTACTCTCAAAACAACAGGTTACAACTGGAAAATCTTAGCAAAATTAGAAATAGTGTTACACCTCTGTGCTGAGAACAAGTTTAGAAACAGAGAGAGAGACAGGGAGAGACAGATGAAGAGAGATGGAGAGAGAGAGACAAAGACAGAGACAGAGACAAAGAAAGAGCACATAGAAAAGATATCACCACCTTTGGATCCAATGACAATCTCCCATGACACTGTAGTCCTTGGATGGCAGGCGTGTGTGCCAAGCATTTCAAGTCTGCCTCTTTTATGGCACCTTGCTCTGCCTCTCCTGGTGCGGCTCAGCCTACTTTGCTCAGATTCAATGTTGGATTTGGGAATGTTCTGGAAATGAGTAGGTAGGGCACAGGGGTCAAGGCCCCCCACATCTGGGTTGATCAAGCAATGACCTTTATTTTCAACGTATGAGCTCTGCCCTTAAACATAAACGTGGTCTTTCACAAGATGGCACTGTGCCTCCATGGGGTTCCTCTTGCTGGCCACTGTTCCTTATCAAGCTAGGGCAATGTCCCACTTATCATGGTGCCTGCCAAAGCAGGAGGATAGTGTCCAGTTTATCAGGGTGGTTACCAAAGGGCTTACCTTGTAGGAACAGGGTCCAGGTAGTTATTGAATGAGGCCCCCACCCAAGCACAGTGTCCAGTTTGTCAGGCCAGCTGTTTATCAGTCAATTATTTTTTTCAGTACTCTACAGGGAGTTTGATAAAGAACCTGTTATCTTGTTGAAAAACAAAAAAGTCTAAGAGCACTTCACTAGGCATGAGATAATATCTTTCAACCAGTAGGGCAATATCTGATTTTCAAATGGTCATACCGTTATGCTGATTCTCAATTAAATTTTTATGTAGAGATAACACTCTTACTATCTTGTAGTACTGCATCAGTGTGTGTGAAAACAGGTTTAAATGTGTTTTGTACATTTGAGAAATTTTGTGAAGTATCAACATAAAACTAGAAGATACAAAGAACAGCCATACATTATTAACTTATATATTTTTATTTGGATTACAGCAAAGATATTTTTAAATTTATGAAAATGTATTAGTCTAGAAACTATATTATGCTTGATATTACTCAGAAATTAAGATATTTGCTATTGACAAAAAGATTTAAAAAATCCCTCTTTTAGCTTAACCCCAAAATACCCTCGATTCCAGGAGAGAGTGAATCTAGTTTCCTCTTTTCTCCTTGTGCCACCACATAGGTTATCACAAGCAGGAATAGGATACAGGAAGTCTCTAGTTCAATCTCGGCTCAAAACAGTGCAGCTCTGAGGTCAGAATGAATTGCTGTCCAGTTGAGCCTTGAAAACTCCCAAGGATGGAGAAGCTGCAATTATTCTGGAAAATCTTTTACACAGCACAACAGTCTTCATGACCTCAGGACATGGTCCCTCCATCACTCCTTGCTCTAGCTCTGACCATCCTAATGGCCTCTGCTGAACTGCCCCCAGTTTACCAATGTCTATCTTGTACAGGATGACACCAAACAGGATGCAATAGCGTTTCTGTAACAAGATTGAGTAAAGGGAAGCATAATGACTTCTCTGGATCTGTTGTCTGTGCTGCTGTTAACACAACCCCTGATGCTGATGGCCATTTCTGTTGCCAGTACATGCTGCTGCCTCAAGTTCAGCTCATTGACTCCAGGAACTTTTCACCAGAGCTTCTCCTCCACTCATCTGTATTACTGTTGAATTTCCTGAGGTCCGTGTTGGCCTATTCCTCCACTCTGCCACCATCTCTGATGGGGGCAGAGGCCCTGGGTTCATATTGGCTGGTCACTCCACTCTGTTGTCTTTAGCAAACTTTATGAGAGCATAACTACTTTGTGTAAAGTAGTCTCCTTTTGTGTAAGGTTGTGTCTAATATTTATAAATATTCATGCATATTTTAATAGAAAGTTTCTAATACAAGTTAATGAATCATAATATTTTGATTTGAAGCATGGGAATGTAAGCAGCTTAATTTGAACTAAGAAAATTATGAAAAACATGCTAAGTATTCCTTAGAGATGTTTAGAATGTAATGAGGAACTATTCAGACAAGTCAACATGAAAGCTGAAGTCTTTGAAATAAATTTCTGGAAAAGTATTTTGGGTTATTTGTAAGAATTCTTTACATATTACACAGCTTTTGTAATTTCCTGGCTTTGTGGGCTGTAGTGCTGGTGAATTGAAGATTGGTCTTAAGGTGGCTGGAGAACAGAGGGAAAGAAAGAAAACATGAATATAACAGTGCTACAGTTTAATCGAAGAATTAGCTGGTATTCCTCCTTCCTGTCACCCTCTAGACTAATGCTGAAACTTTGGCAGCCTGAGCTTCTCAACCATGTACTCACCTCTTACCACATGGACTGGCATTGGTAGCAGACCATTAAGTCATAATGAATTTGGGGAAGATTTTTTTTTTTCCAGATGGAAATTATACTTCATCTGGTAATTTTTCTTTATTAAAATTGGACACTTCAACATCTATAAAATACACTTTGAATATCTGAAAATATTTTTGTTGATGTAGTCCACTTTAATTAACATGTTCTTACATTCTGCTTTTCCAAAGTAACTTAACTCAGAGAGGTGAAAAAAGTCTAAGTAGATTTCAATTTCAACAAAGCTTCTTAATAATTTGTTTGATTTTGTGTTTTTTTAAAAATTATTTAAAATGGAGAATAATAAAAAAATCCTTTGTAAATCAGGAAGCGTTAAATGTTTTACTATTTTCAAATAGAAAATATTGTCATAAGTTAACAGATGTTACAGCTTGATTTGGTGAGATTGTAAACCTGAGCCTTCAAAAGGTTTTTAATTTTTTAAAAAACGTTTTTAGTGTATTAGGTATTAACAACAACAACACTTGAGGAACCCTTTGCTTCCAGGATATTCCCAGATAAGAAGAAAGCTTTATTTCAGCTTGCTGAAACAATTCACTTTCTTGAACTAATATTTTATGTGATGGCACCCAGAGAGATCAATGACTTCAGGGCTCAAATAATTTTTTAGTATTACAGAATCAAACAATTGCTGAGGTTGGAAGGGACGTCTGGAGGTCATCTTGTCCAGTGCTCCCCTGCTAAAGCAGAGCCATCCAGAGCCAGTTACCCAGGGCCATATCCAGATGGCTTTTGAATATCTCCAAGGAGGGAGACTTCACAGCCTCTATGGGCAGCACGTGGCAGTGCCTCCTCACCCTCACAGTGAAAAAACTGTTTCCTGATGTTGAGACAAAGCCTCCAGTGCTCCACTTTGTGCCCATTGCCTCTTGTTCTGTCACTGGTCATAATCAAAAAGAGCCTGGCTCCATCTTCTTTGCACCTTCCCTTCAGATATTAGTATGCTATTATGTGATTCCCCCTTGAGTCTTTTTTTAATTCAGGCTGAATAGTCCCAGTTTACTCAGCCTTTCATAGGATCACGGCATCACAGAGTGGTTTGGACTGAAAGGAACCTTAAACATCATCTAGTTCAACCTCCCCTGCCATGGGCAGGGAATTCTCTCACTAGATGCAACCTCAGGTTGCTCAAAGGCCCATCAAACTTAGTTTTGAACAGTTAAAGAAGATATACTTTTCTCATTTAAGAGATTCTCCAGTCCTTTAGTAATCTTCAGGTCCCTTCTTTGGACTCTCACCAATATGTCTATATCTCTCTTGTACTGAGAATTTCAGAACCGGACACATCATTCCAGATATGGCTTTACCAGTGCTGAGTAGAAGAGCAGGATCACCTCCCTCAAACTCCTGACAATATTCCTCATAATGCTGCCCAGGATACTGCCAGCCTTCTTTGCCATAAAGTCACATTGTTCATGTTCAACTTGGTCATAGAGTCATACAATTATAGAACAGTTTGGGCTGGAAAGGACCTTTACAGGTCATCTAGTCCAAAGCTCCTGCATTGAGCAGGGATCTCTTCAACCAGATCACATTGCTCAGGGCCTTATCATGTCTGACCTTTAATTTCTCCAGGAATGGGGCATTCACCACCTCTCTGGGCAACCTGTTCCAGTGCTTCACTATCCTCATAGTGAAGAATTTCCTCCTAATGTCTAATCTAAATCTCCCCTCTTCCAGCTTAAAACCACTGCCCCTCATCCTATAACTACATCCCCTGTAAAAAGTCCCTCTCCTGCTTTCCCTTCAGGTACTGGAAGGCTGCTATAACCCCAAGCTTTCTCTTCTCCAAACTGAAAAACCCAACACTCTCATTCTGTCTTCATAGGAGAGGTGCAGCCCTCTGATCATGGCACTCCTTTGGACTTACTCCAACAGCTTCATGTCTTTCGTATTCTGGGGGCTCCAGAACTGAAAAGAGTCCTCCGGTGGCATCTCATGAGAGCAGAGTAGAGGGGGAGAATCACCTCCCTTAACCTGCTGGCCATACTTCTCTTGATGCAGCCCAGGATACAGTTGGCTTTCTGGGCTGTAAGTGTGCATTGCCCTCTCATGTCCAGGAATTGTTTGAGAATGGGGGTCTTTTTGTGTCAAGCTGCTTTCCTCCCCACATGCAGGACTTTGTATTTGCTCTTGTTAAACTTCACAAGATTCCTGTCCTCCCATTTCTCCAGCCTGTTGAGGACCATCAGGATGGCAGCATAACCCACTGGTGTAGCAGCCACTACTCCCAGATTTATGTAATCTGAAAACTTGCTGAAGGTACAGGTTGCCCCATCATTTAGATCTTAATTTAAGATATTAAACAGGACGGGACCCACTACCTATCCCTAGATAGACCATTACTTACCAGCCTTCGACTAGACTTTGCACTACTGATCACCACTCTCTGGGCCTAGTGTGAAGGACCAGGTATTTCCTTACACGAACATGAAATGTCAAAATCTTCACTAGGACTATCTAAAGGGAGACAGTGTCAGAAGTCCTACTGAAGTCAAGGTAGACAATATGCTCGTCTACCAAGCCAGTCATTTCATCATAGAAGTTTATCAAACTGGCCAAGCATGATTTCCCCTTGGTGAATACATGGTTACTAATCCTGATGGTTTTCTTGTCCTTCATATGCCTGGAAATGGTTCTCAGAATTAGCTACTGAATCACCTTCCTAGGGACCAAGGTGAGACTGATGAGTCTGTAGTTTTCTGGGTCCTCCTTCTTGCTGTTCTTGAAGATAGGAGTAACATTTGATTTCTCCCAAGTTCTTGGGCACTGCTCCAAATCACTATGATAATTTTTAAAAAGTTATACAAACAGTTGTGTATTTACATATAATCTGTGTTAAAACAGATCTTCCACTTGTTAAAAAGTAAGTCAGTGCCTAACACACTTCCTGCTACATACTAGCTCATTGGTAGATATTTCAGGGTAAACATAACTCTTGACTTTTGTCTCTGGGACTTGGTGATCTTCTTGCCAATGTCAGTTTACACATCCCAAAGGAATAATCATAGGTCAGAGGAAGTAGGAGGCTGTAAGGCTCCAGAGGCCAAGACTACATTCATGTAAATGAGCTCTTTTATGAGCTTCCAAAATTGTGCTTGTTTTTCAGGATGATATTGTGGTCAGCTTACTGAAGGGGATGCTGACCATGTCACTTCTGAACATGTTGAAAGGTCATCTGTTGTGAATTATGATAATGATCATACTATAATACAATTATATTAGTAATTACAAGTGAATTAAGTAAAGTTTTAGTATGAATTACAAGTATATAGACAGCTTTACATTAGCTAATTCATACCATGTATGGTGGAGTTTTTGTAGAGAACTAATGTCTGGAGATGCAGACATCTGGTTATGCCAAATACAGTAAACAGATACCATGTGCTCTGTATATCAAATTTAAACACCATGTGCATTGTTCCAGATTTCCTCTTATTGTTTTGAATGATCTCTTCATGGAAACTAAACCAAAGAAGTTAATAATAGTTTTCCTGGATACCTGGGTTGAAATACAGGGTGCAAACCATTGTAGTCTAGATGAACTATGATACTAGTAGCTGTATTAATCCAAACAGTTACAGACATACAGTCATATTCTATATATTGTGAGTCTTTAGTAATTTTTTAAGGTTTATACCAGAGACCTGAGGTTGAATTTGTCTATGTAGTCCTGGTTACATTAACTCCTATTTATACAAGCTCACTAAAGTATGGGTAACTACCAAGTATATTAAAAGTGGGTATGTAGTGAATTTGATTACTTTGACAATATCCAAGATATCAGCCTAGGACTGACAGAGAAGACCTATAAAAACCAAAGCATTTCTGAAGATAAATCTGCTTATCAGATAGGGGATCTCTCATAGAACTAAACACCTATGTTTAGGCAGTTGAATGAACCCACATTAGATCATATGACACCTATCTTAAATATCTTTGATATCTCCACGATAGGTATTGTAATTATTCAGTTAATGTCTACATAAGAGGTTAAACAAATGGTAATATTTTTGCATAAGGTATAGTTAACACTTTTAAATGTGAAGCAAAAAAACTGTGATTTATGCATATTTCCAGAAACAGGACACACTGGGACAAGCAAAGTCAGAGATTTTTTATGTTTAGATTTGATGACAAAGATTTTGATTTTCTGATAATGGAAGCCTTAAACTTTTATCCACTAATTTCTAATAAAATACATGTAACTTCTTGTTGAGTGAAAATACGTTTAATTAAAAAACAAAAACAAACAAAAACCAAAGCAAAACCCAACAACCTAATCTTGTTTATAAATTTTTGATTGTAATTCTTAACTATCTTGAGTATATTGCTTATCTTTTTGCCCTTTTCAGACACCAAACTTATTTTATCATGCCTTCACTGAAACAGAAAACTTAACTGCCAGAAACATTTCAGTTCTAAGTGAGAGTTTGTGTTACCCTTTGAAATATATCAAACATGCTTTTGATCTGATGCCTGGCATAAGACACAAAGCAAAATGTCTCAAAAATCCATCTGGGTTATTTTTTTCTTCAATGCTATCCTATCCTAACTAGTACATTGCATCAAGTCATCTTCCTGACACTGTGAATGCATTAGTTCCAACATATAACCACATCCAGCTTCTCTCCATATATTTTATTTCATTTTTCTGATCATGTGGGAATCTTTGACAGAGGTAGGGGAAAAGAAAATATAGTATTTTCTGCACCAACATGTTTGATTTATTTTTTGATATAGCAAGTAAAGATGGAATGCCCACTTGAGAAGATCTAGGTTCAGTCTGAGATTGAGTTTTCAGAAGAGTAAACATCATTTCCCTTTAGACCACAGAAAGAAGCAGAAAAGTGTAGCAAGCTTAGCTATGTCTAAAGTATTTCTCAGATAGGTAGGAAACCCTAATTTAATTTTGATCAAGCTGTCCAGTTGAATCCAGGCTCTGATTTCCTGATGAAGGTTTAACCAGTCTCAAATGCAGAGCAGGACTGATGTTGATGAAACATTTTTTCATTCAGTATGAGAGGTTTTGAGACCTTTTTCTTCTAATACAAAGAATACCACTTTAATTTGTAATATTTTTAATTTTTGCCAGTGTGATTACATGTGACTACATGTGATAATGTACTTTTTCACGGTTAGTGTAATAGTCTTCTTTGTTGCTTAGTTAAGGTTTGGCCAATACACTGACATTTAAGCATTGCTGTTAATGAGAATGTTATCTAAACTCTGACAAAGATATATGAAACTGTAGAAAGTAGAATATGCTTTTTACTCTATAAATGTAGGACAGAATTCTTTTCAAAGATGTCAATGAGAGAATCTGACTGGTAGTTCTGGGATAGAAAAACTTGGACACTTGCTCAATTTTTTCTTTTTATTTCACTATTCTTGTAAGAGGTAGGACTCAAATTGGTCACTGAACCATGTGTTGTACAGTTTTAGGATGTTCATGACGAACAGCTTCCCAAATAGTTTCTTTTTTTTTTTTTTTTCCACCAAGTCAGCTATGTTAAGCAAAGTGCCTTAGGTGCTATAAGATCCATCCTCCATAGCAGCAGAAAGTTTCAAGTAAGAAATCAGGATGCTATTTAACATCTGTTTTGAACATGTTTATCTAAAGCCACATTTAATTTACCAGCTGTTGTCTTTTTAAAATATATTTATTATTTTAAGTGTTCCTTGTTAGTTTTTGGTTACTTTACAAAAATAATGTTGTATTACATTTTTCAGTTGTGAAAATGGAGCTTTTTTCTAGATTTCTGTGAAATCAAAGAAGCTGCATATCTGTCCACTAGTGCTTTGCTTTCATTCTTCCGCCATGAAGAAGTCAACTTGCACTTTCACCAAGCATCAGTGACACTATTCTCCAGCCTGGGAACTGTCCATCAGACACAGGTCCTTATTCCAGTGATCTGTGCCAGCCTGGCACATGGGATCTGGAGGCAAACTGGGGTTTTTGTTTCTGTGGGGAAACACAGGCCTCTGCACAGCTGTAAGTCTATACTGCAACCCCGTAGGAACTGTGTGATCTGACAGGGAGAGTTGCACCAGCTGGATGTTATAAGGACTTATAGTCTCATAGCTGCAGTTCACACCAAGGCAGAGTCTGCCAAGCAACTTTTGTGGTTGTATAGCAGTTATAAGGGATGATCAGAAGTAAGGGTTGTCACTGCAGCAGCTGAGCAATGTAGAAAGAAAACCTAGGCCACTTTACCATCAAAAGTTTGCAGGTAGTAGGTAAAAGTTGCTTGACTTATAAAGCATTCCCTCAAAAAAATAAAACTGAAGGATATTTGCCTGCCACTACTTTAATTGCTTTGCTTATTCCACTCCCACTTGCCAAGTAACATGTTCTACACCTTTAAAATTCCCTTAATGACACCTTTGTCTTAATTCTTAACATAAGTACCTTTTAGACTGCAAGCTTTTCAGGGCAGGGACTGTGACATTTTATTGTGTGTGATTGTAGGGCTTTTAACACCATAAGACATTTCTGGAAGTTATAATTTTAATGAGTAATAATAATGCTGTCCAAAACCTTAAAATTGAGGGTTACTGAAAAGTTTCCACTACAAGTAAAAATGACGGGTGAAACTTTCTTTGATGAATAGCACCAATGCAGAAAAGCATCAGAATAATTGTAATGGCTAAGTTCTGCTGGCTGCTGTGTAATGTAATGAAGTCAGTGCCTGCTGTGGCCAGATAAATCAAGTATAGCTTCATAGTATGTGGCTGGACTTTTTAGTCAGATTATTCACAACAGTGCTACTCCTATCATGGCAATTCTGAACAGAACATTCAAAAAATAAATAAATACACAATATGCTAATGTAATTTGGGGGTGATTTAGCAGCAGCATGCATAATGAGCTCAGCTGCATTTGTACTAAGCAGAGTAACTCTTAATACTGGCAATGATCTATCAATATTCAGACTTCAGTTACCAAGGTCAAAATAAAAATCTTAGATTTTTTTCTCTCTTTCTCTGATCCTTGGAGTCAATACCTAGAAGTAGAAAATGTTTTGATAGTGTTCATAGTGCAAGTGATAAAGTGCTTCAAGTGCAGTAGGAAGACTTAACACACCTGGAGGCTTTGGGCATATTTGGAGTAAGTGTACCCATTCTACAGATTTCTTGGGGCACAGTTTCCATTAACCAAGGCAAATATCCTTGTTTGTGATAGTGAAGCTTAGAGTTAGATACAACTTTCAGATCTACTTGTCTTTGCTATCATTTGGGTCTAAGATTTTCTTAGTAATACAGCAATAAAGATAACAGGCAGAATATGGTGTCAAGCAATGATCATACTTAACTACCATGTAAACGTGTGCATTGAGCAACAATCCTCAAGAGAAGAGAAGAAAAAGGAAAGGGAGGATATTCAGAGTGATGGTGCTTGACTTCCCAAGTAACCATTTAGCTTGATGGAGCCCTGCTCTCCTGAATACGGCTGAACACCTGCCAGCCAGTGAGAAGTAGTGAATGAATTCCTTGTTTTGTTTTGCTTGCATGTGCAGCTGTTGCTTTACCTGTTAAGCTGCCTTTATCTCAACCCATGAGTTTTTTTCACTTTTATCCATCTAATTGTCTCCCTCATCCCACTGTGGAGGTCTAAGTGAGAGGCTGTGTGGAGATGTCCTACCAGGGTTAAACCATTACAGGTATCTTAGAGGAAACCTAAGCTCTTCTGAAGCAGCCCCAGTGGTCATAAAAGATACCAAGAATACCATAAAAAATAAATAAATGTTGGTTTCCAGTAACCAAATCTCACCCTAAAACCACACACCTAACAATAAAATTAACTAAATCTTCCTTATTGTTTTTCTAGTATATGACACCTTGAGCTGTTGAGATTTTATTTAGATTCTGTGTGTTTGGATAGACTCTTCTGTTAATAGTTAATTTTATCTTTCAGTATGGAGCAAACTTTTAGTAAACATAAATATCTTACAGAATAAATTTATTCTTACATGTACAGTAAAAAATGTACCATTTCAGATAATCAGAAACTCAAAACTCTATTAGCTAAATAAGGATTAGGTTTTGGTGTTCTGTATCAGTAAGTTACATGTCACTTGAAAGATTGAACCATTAAAAAAAAATAAAATTGTGAAGGAATTATCAATATTCTAATACATGCTTACTTTTTTCTGGTTTTGGGGTTTTTTTGTATTTTCTGTTTTTCTTATGTGAAATTTGGACGTGACCTTATCAAAAGTGCAGTGAATTAATTGTAAAATTTCTATTGAAACCAGGGGGTTTTGGATCAAGTAACAGTCCTCTGCTGAGATTACTTCTTTTAGAAATTTATTCCCTTTTGCTATTAGTTTTGTTTAAGAAATGCATTCAGATGGGGTTGAGGTGCTGTGTAAAATTTAATGAAAGTGAAAAGAAAATCTCATATATGCTTCAACATTTACGGCAATTCACCAGACATCTAGGAGATGATTAGATTATCTAGCTGTCCTCTCTCTCTCCCCTAGGTTTGCATTTTCATTTGCAGTTGCCCTTTCTTTGAGTTTGACTTTATTCTTCTCTTGTTTATTATTTGGGGTTTTTTCCCCCTCTCTGTGGGCCTAAGTTTTGCTTTTTTGTTGTTGTCGGGTTTTTTTGAGGGTTTGTTTATTTGTTTGTTTAGATGTAATATGTGTTTACAAGGAAAAAGGGTTTATAAAATTACACTATCCATCAGCCTGTCCATCTGTCACTATGACTTGTGAGTCCATCAGCCACTTAAAGCTATATTTCACAAGAGGGCTGCAAGTCTAAAAATATGGCATCCCTACAAGTTTCATGACATTGGTAGCTAAAAGCTGGTGTTTTCAATGCATCCAGTAAAAAAGTAGTTTTAGATCAGCTTCTTACCTGATAGGTAGCAGTCAGATGGCCAGGCAGCATGGCCTACTTCTTCTTAGTCTGGTATAAATGTATTTCTAAACTGTTTACAGCATATATTGCCTGTTGTTTGAAAAGATGAGATAGGAAGTAATATTTTCTGGGTTTTTTTGGGTTTTATTAAAAGTGGGATACTTCCTGACATCCAAGCTAGAATCAAGGGTCCATTGCACTAAATCCTGTACAGTATATTGTTACTAATCCTGCAATTATGCTCTTAAATTTAGAGAAAGATAATCCCATAAATATGGTTTATGTGGATTTTCCTGTGCTGGGTTCCATAAAATGGCAATTATCAGAACCTTTATAGTTTCTTAGGATTTAAAAAGAAAGTGCCAGCATAATGTAAAGCATTCCTCCGTGTTCTAATAGCAGCATTGTAACTTTGGTCAATTTTCTTTCACCTAGCTAAAAAATGAGAGCTGGTTCTCTTGTGTTGACCTTTGTAGCTACCAAATCTATATTCTAATATTTCTCTTTTAAAATTAACAAAATTAAGTAATCATAATTCGCTTTCAAATGCTTAGAAGATCTAAATTTCTTCTGCAAATATCCTGAAGGGTGGAGCACTGTCTGTATTAAAAAGAATAAATGTTTCAATGGGAATAGAAGGAAGAAGAGAGCATCAAACAGGAAAATTCAATCAAGGATATGCTTGAGCTTGTGTCATTATTATCCCTACCTCATACGTGTTCTGAGAGGAAAGATTCCTTCTCTTGAATCTTCCACAGCTTTCCTTTCTGTTGCATTTGATTTTCATTTAATATCTATGTGATGGAGCACTGGAACAGGCTGCTCAGAGAGGTTGTGGAGTCTCGTTCGCTGGAGACATTAAAAACCCGCTGGGATGCGGTCCTGTCTGATGTGCTCTAGGTGATCCTGCTCTGTCAGAGGGGTTGGACTAGGTGATCTTTTGAAGTTCCTTCCAACCGCAAAGATTCTGTGATTCTGTGATCTATGAATAGCAAAATGCTGATATACATAGATACTCTTTGTTGATCTGCAGAACATGTTTTTCTTGGTGCAATCTCAAAAAGTTTCTCCACTTCATTGTATGCTTTTTCTCTGCAACCATTCCTTCTGGATCACCAGATGATTCACAGACCCCTCTGTGCCTGTCAACTTTATGCCTGACCTCCATGTGCCTTACTCAGTCACAGCTATTTTACCTTGTCAGTGCTGAATAAAAGCACATCAGTACATGTATCTCCAGAAGTCATTCAGCTCTGCCATTGGCCTGTGAATTTTTATTACCAACAGCCTAATTCTGAATGTTTTCTATATTTCAGAATTGTCAAGCTGATTTTTACATCTAGAACTGGCAGTAGGTCAGTGAGGCAGTAAGAATTCTCAGAAGCTGAAAGGTGCTAAAAGAAGGTGACAGGACATACGGGACACTGTAGAGAATGTCCAGGGGCTATTATTAGTTGGTGGAAGGAGAGGTAGAGAGGATACTCTGAACAAACAGAAGAACTCTTACAGATCTGAGAGTAGTTGCCATTTTCATTGAGACTAGTGAAGTGCTGGCCACGAAGCTGGTCCTGAGAAAAGAGCACTTTGAAGGTGAAAGTTAAGAGCTCAGAGTGTTTTATTCTAGCTTTCCAGAAGTCAGTTTTCATTAGGTGTGAAGTTCCCAGAAAAACTGTGAAGCATCCCAAATAACACTACTTTCTGCAATATGTTAGAGGTTGTTTTCTTTGACTTTGTCTCTGTAATTTACATTGCATCTCCATTATATACAGCAGTAACCAGATGACAAAGTTCACATCTGCCTATAAGCTTCTGAAAATAATAACTTCATACAAAGGAATGGCAAACTTATCTGAGAGGAAGATGACAGAACTTGCACGGCACAGATGCTACTCCTGCCTTTAATGCATTGCTGCTCAGATACAGCACTGATGAGCACCATATAAAACACTGTTCAGGATGGCATGAGGATATTCTCAGGTGGAGTGAAATCCTGTTCAGAAATGCAAAACAAAACCCATGCTCCATTTAATCTCCAGTAAAACCCTTAGAATACAACTGAAGTGGAACTTGAATTATATACATGAAACTGTTTTGTCTCTGTGTAGTAGACTAAATTCTACCCATGATGAATCACTGACAGGTCTAACCTATTGTCCTTCATAATGAAGTAACTAATATTTTCTTCATAGCGTTTCCATTTTTAAATTGAAGTGTCTCACTCACAAAGAGGAATAACAAATCATAATCCAGTCACATATTTTCACATAAAGAATATGCAGTTTAACTTGACTATTTTCTGCTCTTTTTATGGCTCTAAAAAAGCACTACCTTATATACGCCATGAGTGCTTAATATATTCTTATTTATTTCAATGTTGGTTTTCATTGTTTTTTTTAATTCTGGTTCTTACTGAAATATAGGTTAAAATAAAAGAGGGAAAAACATGAAAATAAAGCATCTATAGCTCTGGCTCTGGAGATTTTGACAACCTTGACAAATTACAATGAGGAAAAATACATTAAGTTGTCCAGCTGAAGTTTACACAAGGAATAAAGAAAATTCAACAGGAATAAGACTGTTTATTTCTTTGCTCTTTCACCTCTTTTATTAAAACAGAATATTAAGCATTATATACAAAAATGAATGTTCAAAAACATTTTCTTAATGATAATTTACATGTGACTAAATTCTGTCCTTGATATTCCCATTCATTTTTATACTTTATGGTTTTAGCTAATGGAAAGGTCTGTAAACAGAAGCAGAAACATTTAAAATAACAATTCAACTTTAAAGTATTCTACTGTTTTTAGTAACATAATTATACTAAATAACTGGAAATAGACTGACTTAAGAAAAAAAATGGTAAAAAAAAAAAGCAGGAAAAACAAAGCATTGCTGAAGTTCTACGCAGACCTATCAGGGTCTTGTTATTCTCATTTAAAAAATGTGTCATGCATTTTAAGCGTCAAAATGGATCATTTTAACTAATACCTTTTACAACAAACTCAGGGCAAGTGGAAAGTACTGCATCTGGGGAGGAACAACCCATGAGTCAGTACAGGTTGCGGCCTGACCTGTCGGAGAGCAGCTCTGAGGAAAAGGACCTCTGGGTCCTTGTGAACAACAGAATAACCATAAGCCAACAATATGTCCTTGCAGCCAAGAAAGTCAATGGCATCCTGGGGTGCATTAAGAAGAGTGTAGCCAGGAGGTCGAGGGAGGTCATTCTCCCCCTCTACTATGCCTTGATGAGGCTGCATCTGGAATGATGCATCCAGTTCTGGGCTCAGCAGTTCATAAAGGATAAGGAACTACTGGAAAGAGTACAGTAGAGGGCCACAGAGATGATTAGAGGAATTAAGCATCTGCCCTATGACGAAAGGCTGAGAGAGATTGGTCTATTTAGACTGGAGAAGAAGAGACTGAGGGGGGATCTCATAAATTCTTATAAATATCTAAAGGGTGGGTGTCAGGAGGATTGCTCCAGAGTCTTTTCAGTAGTTTCCAATAGTTGGACAAGAGGCAATGGGCACAGCTGGAGCATAGGAGGTTGAAGCTAAAAATAAGGAAAAACTTATTTACTGTGAGAGTAATAGAGCACTGGAACAGGCTGCCCAGAGAGGTTGTAGAGTCTCCTTCTCCAGAGACATTCAAGACCTGCCTGGACATGTAGGTGATCCTGTTCTAGAACGGGGGTTGGACTACATGTTCCCTTCCAACCCCAACCACTCTTTGACCCCTGGATTTATTGTTAACAATATTATTATTACTGTACCTACTATGAAAAATAATAATAAACCCTGCTGGTAATGAACATGGTACACCTGGTAGACTCTATATAGTACCTGCAAGATTTGTCTCAGATAATGCCCATGGTTGCAAATTAAAACAGGTGCCTGTGTTTAGGTAATGGAAGCCCAACTCTAAATCCATGGGAGCTGAGCCTTCCCCAAGCTGTTGGCATAAGTTTGCTTTCAACACAATCTTAAAGGAAAAAACTGCACTTTGCACAGTCTGTGCACAGTCTGTGCAAAGAGGAAGGAAACATCCAGAGAGAATAACTCATATGTGATCTAGAAGCACTTAAGGCCCCTGCTGCTTTTGAAATATTTCACACATAATGTTTTCAGCAGTAGGCCAAAGGATGTCCTTGTTAATTTTACCTGGGTTGCTGAAAAGGTAGATGTATACAATAATTTAGCATTGTTCTGTCTTTTCCACTTACAGTAACATTTAATGTCCATCAGCATAAAACCTCTTGATATGAAAAAATTGCTCCTCACATTTTTTTATACAAGGAATGAAAGGTACAGCTAAAAAGGATATTTAAAACTCATCAGAAAGTGATTTTTTCTGCACATAATAAGCAGATCTTTGAGTCATTTATGATAATTTCTGAATTACACCTAACTAATTACTATGTATTCTTTTCTGCAGCAACTGTCTTCTATCAGAATGAGCCATTTTCATTTTTCATTTTTAATGAAAATAAATGTATCATCTCTTCAACAGAACAGAAAAGTTAATCTATAAACTCAAACCACTACAATAATTTTTTTCTATGTTGTGATGGTTTGACCTTGGCTGTCTGCCAATTGCCCACCAAGCTGCTCTATTACTCTTTCCTTCTAAACAGGATAGGGGGAGAAAAACATGATGAAAAACTTAATAGCATCAAGATATAGGCAGGGAAATAATTTTTAAGTTATTTTAAAATGACAGGCAAAACAGATGTGACTTGGGGAAATGAAATTATTGTCAATTCAATAGAGTAAGATAATGAGAAATAAGAACAAATACAACAACAAAACAAACCAAATCCCTTTCCCAATCCCCTCCCTTCTTTCAAGGCCCAACTTCACTTCCAACATTTCCTCCTGAGCAGCGCAGGTGGATGGGAAACGGGGACTACTGTCAATTCATAACACCTCGCCTCTGTCACTCCTTCCTCCTCACACTCCTCTGATCCAGTTTGGGGTCCCTCTCACAGGAGACAGACCTTAACGAACATCTCCAAGGTGGGCTTTTCCTATGGGCTGCAACTTTTCATGAGCTGCTCCAGTTAGGGATCTTTTCATGGGGTACAATCTTTCAGGAATAGACAGTACAACTGTGGGTCCTCCACAGGGTCACAGGTCTTGCAAAAGAACCTGTTTCAGTGTGGGTTCCTCTCCATGGATCACAGGCCCCATCAGGGAGTCAAGGAAAAGTCTTTGCAGCCAACTCTCTGTGGAAGCTTGTTCAAGACCACGAACAGCATGCTGTAGTTCACTACCGTGCCAGTACTGAGGACCACCTGCTGATCTGCAAAGAGTCATCCCCGTGGAGGGATATCCCCACAGAAGGACGTCCCTAGGGAGGAACGTCCCCTCGGAAGGTTGTCTCATCGGTGAGTTGTCCAGCAGTGAGCTGGCTTTGACAGCGAGTTGTCCTGAGGAGAGCTGACAGTGGAGTGTTGTCCCTTCTGGCTGTCAGGAGCCTGCTCCAACATAAGGTTTCCACAGGTTGCCTTCAGGGCACATCCACCTGCACCAGCATGGGATCCTCCACAGGCTGCAACATGGATATCTGTTCCACGAGGGATTTCAATGGGTTTCAAAAGAGTAACTTGCATCACCACAGTGTTCACCAGAGGTTACAGGGGAATGCTTGCATTGGCACCTGGAGCACCTCCTCACCCTCTTCTCTGACCTTGATGTCTGCACTGCTGTTTCACAGAATCACAGAATATTAGGGGTTGGAAGGGGCCTCCAAAGATCATTGATTCCAACTCCCCTGGCAGAGCAGGACCAAAAAAACCCCAGCAACTAGGGCAGATCACTCAGAGAAGTACCCAGACAGGTCTTGAATGTCTCCAGAGAAGTAGACTCCACAACCTCTCTGGGGAGCCTGTTTCAGTGCTCTGTAACCCTCACAGTGGAGAAGTTCTTCCTCATGTTAAGGAGGAACTTCCTGTGCTGAACTTTGAATCCATTGCCCCTCGTCCTCGTTTCTCTCACATTTTCACACTCCTCTCTCCCAGCTGCTGTTTTTTGCCCTTTCTTAAATGGTATCACAGAGGCACTACCAGCATTGCTGATTGGCTCAGCTTTGTCCAGTGGTGGGTCCATCTTGGATCCATCTGGAACTAGCTGTGTCTGATATGGGGGAAGCATCTGCTGTCTTACCATAGAAGCCACACCTGAAACCTCCCACTACCAAAACCTTGCCATTTAAACACAATGAAGATGTTTTCTGCTTTTCTTTCATTTTTAATTTTCCACAAAGCACTTCAAAAAAAACCACCATAGTTTATAATTCTGAAAAGTGAAAATGGATCTGAGATAGAGGAAACAATATTAGTGATGGTACTATTGCTGGTGTACAAATCTGTGATATTTATATATAGAGAGAGAACATCTTTATGTGATGGTCTAGGAATCAGAAGACACGTGAAGAGCAAATATTATGCAATCACCTTTCTGTTGATAAACTACTGTGGTCATACAGAACAGCCTCTGCTTAGCAGTTAGTATCCTTAACCTGCAAGTACCTTGAGTACCACAAGGTGATATAGAAGATGGAAACAGACACTTCCCCCACTTTTTTCTGGCTTATCCTTGGTTCTTAAGATAGATTTATGCCACAATTTGAACAAAAATAATAATACATTGAAGAGAGAGCTGCAACAGGCTCTCATCTCATTGATTTCTTGACATTGTACATAAGGAGACTTCAGTAAGGCTGTTAATTTTATGGGAGAAAATATATTTTTAAATATTTTGCTGGTTTCAGTGAATATAAATATAACTCTCATCAAAAAAATAGTACAGCTTCTAAGAAACAATCATGATTGTGTTTCATGGTAGGATATAAAGTAGACATTTTCTATTGAACTAATTAATATTGTGACCAATACAAGAGTTAAACTCAAAACAACCTTAACAAAAGAACAAAAAACCCTCAACAGCACCTTTTGCTTTAGTATATGAATAAAATTATTGCTATCTTCATTAAACACGAAATAGTGCTAAGAATAGCACTAGTTACTCCCTTGAGATTAACAGACATGACAGTGATTGATATACTTCCATCTTAGTTTGCTTCCAGTTACTCCCTTGAGATTAACAGGCATGACAGTGATTGATATACTTCCATCTTAGTGGCTATAATTGCTTTCATTTATATTTTATATTCGATATCTTTTTTTTTTTTTTTTTTTTTCTGTTCCAGGTATCTACTAAAACATTCTACATACTTATGACCTTTATGGCTTCAATATTCTGTTTCCTATTTCTTTCAATGTGGATATTGATGGTAGTTTAAATATAATTATACTTTGGTTAATATACTTCAGTCTAGGTCATATATCTGCTTACTCCACTTATTTGACTTAAAAGGTTATGGCAGATCATAGTAGGACAGAATCTGAATATCAGTGCTTTAGGAATTAGAACAACAACTGCATTGTCAGCTGTGTTTAGTTACAATCATGAAGTTAAAACAGTTCTGAACTACTTAAAATATGGTGAGAGATTGTTATGTGAGATAAAAATTGAAGAAAGATTTCATGACAGACTGCATTGTGAGTGAGACACTGGCTGCCTCACAGGCATTGAAAATCCCTTGCACCTTGTCTGTTGGTGCTGAGGTATCTGTGGAAATTTTCAGATGCTTACATTTTCGTTATTAAGTCTGCCCACTCCTGACAGCATGACAAACATAGTAAAATTCACAAGTTATCTATAATCACCATTAAGTGCCCATGGGTCATCTTAGGGTAACAAGATATAATAGAAAAAAAAAATAAAAAATTATCTTTTTCCTCCTTCTCTTTTTCTTTTTTTTTTTCCTATAGAACAATACGCAATAGTATGAGATGAACTGAGTATGCACAATGAAAAAAAAATAATCAAAAATTATCTTTTACTTTCCAGAAAAGTGGATAATACTCAGTCACAGATATGTAAGTCTGCTGTATTTCGGAGCTTGTCTACTTCCTGTAAGCAATTAAATATTTATTGGAAAGACATGAGAGTGTCACTGTTTGACTTGGGTCCGACAACAATGCTCTCCATCTCCTCCCCCTCCCACCCAGGTAGAGAAGGAGAGAGAGAAAAAGAGAGAGACTTGGCTGGATTGAAAACTAAATTACAAAGCTTTAATGAAACACTAATGATATAAGAAAAGATATATACAATTATATACAAATATGTTAAGATATGAGCAAAAGCCTCTCGCCTCCCCCCGCCGCCAGCAACTCCCACAGCACTCCCCTCAGCTGGGACAGTCCCGAGGAATCCTGGAGCTGCTGCTGGAGAAAGCACAGAGTGATGAGGGTCAGGAGAGCTCGAGCCTAAGGGTCGACAGTGATGGATGAACAGAGTCCTCCCCGGATGCCGGCCATGGGCAGAAGAGAAGGGAAGGAGAAGAAGGAAGGCAGTTGTCCTCTGTGATCTCTGACTTTCCCCCGAGCTGACACAGATGTATGGAATGGAATATCTCTGGCCAGTTTTGCTGTCTAATTCAGCCTCCTACGGGGGGGTCACAGATCTCCCCATAGTCTGAGCCGGCAGAGTGAAGGTACAATCTTGAAGCCTCAATAGTTACAAAAACATTCCTCTGTCTTACCAGCTTTAGCTAGAGCACACTGTTGCTAGTTAAAAGAAAGCTTGCTGAAGGAAAAAAAAATCAGCAAAAAGAAAATTGGCTTCATCTTGGCTCAAACCAGGTCAGGGAGATAATATAGAAATATAGGTCTGTAATTAAATAAGTCCATTTACTAATAAATGCTTATTTTAGATCTGAAAGTGTTTGTTAGTTAATTTGACATTTCATCATGAAGTTTAAATCTCAAGGTTTTAGAAAATTTTTAAATAAGTAATCGGTGTTCTAGATCTAATATAAAGCTTGTTAATAAGTTTCTAGCATTTAAATTGATGATGACACTAAGCTGGGAGGAGTGGCTGACACACCAGAAGGCTGTGCTGCCATTCAGAGAGACTTAGATAGGTTGGAGAGTTGGGCGGGGAGAAACATGATGAAATTCAACAAGGGGAAGTGCAGAGTTTTACATTTGGGGAAGAACAACACCATGTCCCAGTACAGGTTGGGGGCTGAACTGCTGGAGAGTAGTGTAGGTGAAAGAGACCTGGGGGTCCTGGTAGACAGGAGGATGACCATGAGCCAGCAATGTGCCCTTGTGGCCAAGAAGGCCAATGGCATCCTGGGATGCATTAGAAAGGGTGTGGTTAGTAGGTCAAGAGAGGTTCTCCTCCCCCTCTATTCTGCATTGGTGAGGCCACATCTGGAGTATTGTGTCCAGTTCTGGGCCTCTCAGTTCAAAAAGGACAGGGAACTGCTCGAAAGAGTCCAGCGCAGAGCTACGAAGATGATTAGGGGAGTGGAACATCTCCCTTATGAGGAAAGGCTGAGGGAGCTGGGTCTCTTTAGCTTGGAGAAAAGGAGACTGAGGGGTGACCTCATCAATGTTTACAAATATGTAAGGGGTGAGTGTCAGGGGGACGGAGTTAGGCTTTTCTCGGTGATGACCAGTGATAGGACAAGGGGTAATGGGTGCAAATTGGAGCATAGGAGGTTCAAGGTGAATATCCGAAAAAAATTTTTTACTGTAAAAGTGACAGAGCACTGGAACAG